>NC_080726.1:2948204-3040704 GCF_019097595.1 Hemibagrus wyckioides
CCAGAAAGTTCTACCTTGGTCTCATTAGAGTATAACACATTTTGCCCCATGAGTCTGGGTGATTTCAGGAGGGTTGGAAGATTTTTTTATGATATAACTCCTACATCTAGTCGCCCAACCCCATGCGAGAGATCGCTGTCACATGCTGAGAGTCAGATCATCATAAGTTCCTTCAGAAGATCCTTTCATGTTGCTGAAGGTCTCTTGGCAGCTTCCTTGATAAGGTTTCTTCCGGTTCTTTTGTCAGGTTCTTGGTGATGTCACTGTGGTGCTTCATTTTCTCTGTTTTGAGCCCCTCCAATGACGATGACCATCAACGGGGTCCATGGAATGATTTAGAAATTCTCTGATATTTCCTGATGTTTCCACAGTGTATAGAACAGAGCACGGACCTTAGCTCTTTGATGAGGAGATGTGAAGAAGATCATACAGGAACAGCTGAGCTTTATTCGGAGTTAATCCTGGTCACTGCACAGGGGATTTTAACAGAGTGTGTAATCTCTTTTGTGTAACATAGCGCTTCTGCTCCCTTGTCGTTCTGTATGTGTGTTGTTTCTTGCTGTCAGTGATGATGAAGATGAAGAAGAGGTCACTGGGGTGGAGGCTGACCTGATTACGCTCCACTCCATGTCAGGAGAAAGATTGCGAGATGTTGTGCATTCATTCGCATTCCTAATCAACAACCACAAGGTCATGCACAGGACCGTCCCTCGACCCCTCGACCTTGTCTAATTTATCATCAAATTATGATGCATTAATGCACACTGAGACCTAGCGACGCTGCGGCCATTCGAAACCCGAGGCAGCGTGATTAGCCGTATAGCGGGGTGAAGGGTAGAGGATGTGAGCATATTGTTAATCCAGTTTGTGCAGGAAAACATCATTCTTTCTTTCCTTCAGCGCAGCAGGTTCGAGGCACGGCCCAGACTACGACAGGTTTCTTTAGATTTAGACATTTTTCTTTACTTGCTATTCACACAAGCTCACATCAGGCAGTTTTTACATAAAATCTAAGAGATTGACAGATCAGAGAGAGAGAGGGAGGGAGGGTGGTGGAAAAAATATATCTAGAGAGATGGAGAGACAGACAGACAGAGAAAGGATGGTGGAGAGATAGAGAGACAGACAGGAGCAGAGATGGGGCAGACAGACAGAGAGAAGGCTGGAGAGATAGACAGACAAACATGAACGGCGATGGCATGCACACACAGAGAGAAGGATAGAGAGACAGACAGGAACAGAGATGGGGCAGACAAACAGAGAGAAAGATGGAGAGACAGACAGACAGACAGAAACTGGCCAGAGAGACAGAGAGAAGGATGAAGACACAGACAGACAGATTGACAGACAGACAGAGGGAGAGAAGGATGGAGAGACAGTCAGACAGGAACAGAGATATCTCAGAGAGATGGCGAGAGAGACAGACAGATAGATAAAGGATGGTGTAGATAAAGAGAGATGGAGAAACAGACAGAGAAACAGAGACAGGGGCAGACAGACAGACAGAGACGGGGTGGACACACAGAGAGAGGGATAGACAGACAGACAGTGAACTCACACAGTGGCAGACAGACAAAGAGAAGGATGGAGAGAGAGACAGACAGCCTCAGGTAGAGTGAATCCTGTCAGACATTTCTCCTTCTATTCAATATGGCTGGTTTGGGGTGGTCCCTGTAAAGCCACGCCCCCAAATCAGAGGAGCTTCCATCTCGGCTCCTCAGCGGTGTGTGTGTGAAGGAATGCAGAACCTCGTCTTAACCCAAACACACACACACACACACTCAAGATATCACACATTAGCCCTGTATCTTCCTCACGTTCCTCACGTTCCTCACGTCAATATTTCTTCCTTTCTAATTTCTTACATATCGAGTGTGTAGAGTTTTATCTCACGCTGAAGCAAAGGAAAGAGAAATAATTCTCCGGATGAGGACATGGCGGTGTCCAGCGATGTGGAGCAGATGTGGCTAACCTTCTCTCAAGGTGCTCTGGAGAGATAGAGTGCTATCAGTTGATGGAAGAGAAGAAAAAAGAGAGAGAGAGAGAAACTCTCACTTCTGCTCTGATTTGCTGTAAACGTCTCCATTTTTCCGAGCCTGGACCTCGCCTTCCTCTGCGTATCCTAGCAACCTGACACAGCTTAGGATTTTATTTGTGAGTGAGTGACGTTAGCTACAGAGACTTTTATCTAGCTACGTGTGTGTTAGGTCACTCTGCAGGTCACTCGCGCAGTAAGAGCACCTGCTCCAGGCCTAACGTTAGCAAGCTAGTTTTTACTGATGTGGATGTTAGCGAGTTCATCACATGCTTTAGATTTTATTTTAGTCCCTCCCCCTCTCTCTTTCTTTCTCTCTCCCTCTCTCTCTCTCTCTCTCTCTGTCTGTCTCTGGTTATCTCTGCGTCTCTCTTTCTGTCTCTCTTTCTGTCTTTTTCTTTCTTTGTGTCTCTCTGTAATCTTTGTCTATCCATCTCTCTCTCTTTCTCTGTCTATCTCTCTCTTTGTGTCTATCTCTCTGTGTCTATCTCTCTCTCTCTGCATATCTCTCTTTTTTTCTATCTATCTCTTTCTGTCGATCTCTCTGTCTATTTCTCTCTTTGTGTCTCCAAGTATCTCTTTGTGTCTATCTCTCAATCTCTGTGTCTGTCTCTCTCTGTCTGTCTCTCTGTGTCTGTCTCTGTCTATCTCTCTGTCTATCTCTCTGCATCTCTCTTTGTGTCTATCTCTCTCTGTCTCTCTTTCTGCATCTATCTCTTTCTGTCTATCTATCTCTGTCTATTTCTGTCTCTCTCTCTCTCTCTCTCTCTCTCTCTCTGTCTATCTTTCTTTTTTGTCTATCACTCTCTTTCTGTGTATCTCTCCTTTTTTGTCTCTCTTTTTGTCTCTCTTTCTGTTTTTCCCTCTATCACACTGTCTATCTCTCTTTGTGTCTGTCTTAGGGTGTCTGTCTCTCTCTCTCTATCTCTTTTTGTATATCCCTCTCTCTGTCTCTTACAGTCGTACAGTCACATGTTTATTTCTGAAAGTAAACAGAAACATCGTCAGCTCATTCTTCACGTGTAGTCACGCAGCTTAACCATGATCTTTAATCATCTGTAAAGATGTGCGCTTAACGAGAACATCGCAATTTATAGAAAAATAAAAACGGTGTTGCCGTGACACTGCGCTGGAGGTGAGAAGAGTTTATAATTGCGCTCTCTCGCTCCACCCCCCACCCCCCCAGTCCAGCCTGAATGGAACGTCCTTGTGGCCCGTCTAACCTTGAGCGGCTAATAGAGGAGGTCAGGGGAAACGGAGGGATAATGAAGAAGGGAATGAGAGAATAAAAGAGTGAGAGCTGTTAATCATGTAGCAGGTGAAGGGGAAAGGAGGAGAAGCGTGAGATTAACTCAGCACTCCGACAGGAGACCAGCGTGATGAGTGGGGTGATGATGTCACACGGCTGAGACACGCCCACATCCTCACTCGTCGTTTCAGTGAATGATGTAAAGAATATGTTTTAAAATGACATTTTCAGCTGTTCATGTTTCTGTCTTTCAGGCAGAGGAAGAGTTTAAAAACCTACAGACCTAAATCACCTAGTACATCTCATATCTGTCTGTCTGTCTGTCTCTCACTGTCTGTCTGTCTGTCTGTCTGTCTATCTCTCTGCCTCTCTTTGTCTGTCTGTCTGTCTCTCATTCTGTCTCTTTGTTTGGCTGGCTGTCTCTCATTCTGTCTGTCTGTCTCCCTACCTGTCTCTCTCTCTGTCTGTCTCTTTATCTGTCTATGTCTGTCTGTCTGTCTGTCTCTCATTCTGTCGCTCCTCTGTCTGTTGCTCATTTTGTCTGTCTCTCTCTTTCTCTCTCTGTTTGTTTGTCTCTCATTCTGTCTGTTTCTCATTCTGTCCCTCTTTCTGTCTGTCTGTCTCTGTATCTCTCTCTGACTGTCTGTCTCTCTTTCTGTCTGTCTGTCTACACGCTTTTGCATGTGTTTGTATATATTTGTGTGTGTGTGTATAATTTGTCTTGCTTTAACAGACAGTTAGTTTGTGTGTAAATCCTGTAACACAGTTCCACATGTCTGAGATATCAGAGGGAATTCCCACCTCTGATTGGTCAGATGTTGATTCATTTTGTGTAGCAGCAGCTCTCTCACAGAGATGGATGATGAAACACGTGAAGCTAAAAGTCAGATGTAAAAGATGTTTAGATCTAAATTGAATCGTACAGGAGGTCTGATCAAACAGAGCAACACCGCTGCATTTTATTAGATTTTATGCAAATGAGGTTACAGATTCTAACTCCGCCCCCTTAACCCTAAGCGTAACCTTTACACCTGAGAGTTTTTGTGTGTGTAATCGGGGAGAGAGGCAGAGATAGCGATTAAGGAGTGATGAATTGCTCAGCTCTGTTCTAATGCATCACTCCTGCTGGAGTTCAGCAGCCGGAGCACTTGGCCCTCACCTCTGCACTTCTCCTTGACGCTGAACAGATCTGCTCCTGAGCGGGGGTCTGGCACACAGATCAGGTTTCTCTGTCAGAGCAACACAGCCTCCGTGTCAGGAACACTACAGTGTAGCACATCACACTGCCCGGGGGATGATGAGGGGGGAGAGAGAGAGAGAGAGAGAGAGAGAGAGGGGGAGAGAGAGAGAGAGATTGATTGTGTGTGTGAAAGGGAGAGAAACAGAGAGAGCGGGGGATAGAGTGAGAGACAGAATATGTGTGAGAGAGAATGTGTGTGTGTGCGTGTGAGAAAGGGAGAAAAATAGAGAGAGCGGGGGATAGAGTGAGAGACAGAATATGTGTGTGAGAGAGAGAGAGAGTTATTGAAAGACAGAAAGAGAGAGTGGAAAAAAGATAGAGAAAGAGGGATGGAGTGAGAGAGAGAGATAGTGTGTGTGTGTGTGAGAGAGAGAGAGAGAGAGAGAGCGCTAGTGAAAGAGAGAGAGTAGAAAAAAGATAGAAAAAGAGGGACAGAATGAGAGAGAGAGGGATAAAGAGAGAGCACATTCCTGGGAGTGGAACAGGACGGATCGGGTGTCTCAGAGAGAATGAGTGAGCTCACCGGTGACACTCAGTCACGCAGTGTCGAGTTCCAATCCTGAGAAATGAGGACCTCAGGTTTGAGTGGACGGAGAACGTTCCTGATGACCGCTGCTGCACAGGAATGTCTTTACCGTGAGCCAGCCTCGGTGTCCATCCCTCTCCTCTATAACATCATGACGTTAGCTGACATCGCACTGTGGACTCTCTTCATTAGCTACAAACAAATATAGCAAGGTTTCCAACTCAAACTTCTAGAAAAAGAAATAAAGAAGGCATTTAATCTTTTTCTAATCGATTTATAAAGCCTTATACAGTGAAACCGTGGCAATGTAATTGGTTCTGGATTCGAGTTCATAAGGTGAAAATTTGTATTGAAATGGATTCTCCCATAAGTAATAATGTAAATGCAGATAATCCGTTCCAGCCGCCCAAAAATATGACCAGTATGAAGCGTATGTAAACTGTATGGCTGCTTACAAAGAACTGACCCAAGCCAAGCATTCCATGTCAAGGCTCCTCACAGGAAGTCGTGCCACCAAGCTTGGGATAAAAATAGAACAGACCACCCACACCACCAATCTGTCAACAAAAAAACACCTGAAAAAACACCTAGCTTTAGAACACATGCTGAAGGCAACGTTGGTATCGTGGGTTGGAGTCTTTCCAAACAGATTCCACTGACTGAAAAAAAAAATTATGTAAAATTCGTAACTGGCTTTGCTTGGCTTTCCGCTGACGCTAACAAGTTTTAAATGGCTCTTGGACGCACGCACAACTTAGCCGGTGTTCTGTTCGGCTCATTCCTATGCTGAAAATGCTTCATATACTGATGCAAATTTCTTGCAAAATTTCAATTCTTAAGGTGAAAATTCCTAAGGGAGGGCATTCGTACGCAGAGGTTACGTTACAGTGGTGTTTATTGTTTCGTAATTGTTTAGAGCTATGTATTCTGTGGAGGCAAAAAGTCATGAACCAACTTCTGAGATGATGAAACCTTCAATTTCAACAAATTTACCCTCAACTACAGCCCTGCTTTCTAGAGGACACGCCCCCCAACTCAGAACCTCAAAGAAAAATCCCGCTTGTAATTCCGACGTCACGGTAGCGTCCATGTGCGCGCGACTCATAAATACGATCTTTCCATTACGACTGGTATCTCCTGCCATCTGAGCATTTTTCATACAGACAGGAAGTCTGTCTCAGTTCCTCTGTAGAGCAAAGGCTAGCTAAGCTAAGAGTCCCTGTCGACCCTGACGTTCGTTGGTGGTTTTCCTTCTGGAACTTTCCATGTGAATATTCTCCTTCAGTCCTGCTCTGTTTTACACTGGAAGAGGAAGCTAGTAAATTAGAGGGCGATTAGTGGAATTGGGGGCCTAATTAGATGCTTTCCTCCTTCCCTCATCTCCGTGCAGCAGATGTTATCTTTGCAGACGGCAGAAAAGTAGTCGGGAACGTTGAGACGAGGGAAGGAGTGTGAAAAAAAAGGACGGAATAAGTAAATCTGCCTGCGCTAAAACAATAATGAACATTAAGCGTAATAATCTCTAAAAAGTCATAGGAGAGCCTGCAGGGATGGACAGAAGAGAGTCGTTATCATTCTATAAACACGCCCCTAAACACAGCGGATGGGGATTCATGACGTTGACTCGTGTGTCATTTGGTTTTGAATCTTTTTTAGAGTCATTTTTGGATATTTGGATCGATTCAGAGGAGAGAGCGGAGAGTGACGAGAACACCAAGGAAGAAGGAAAGGGAATTGAAAAGAAAGAGTGGATGTCATGCTCTGCTCATCACTCTTCCTCTATTACTGTACACATTTTAAAATATCTCAGGTCAGTTAACCTCTCGGACTTTTCGTCCTCTTGCCCTCCGTCCCTTTGTCAGTCTGATCTGTCGGTTTCACACTTCAGATAATTCACACACCTGCATCTGCTTTAGAGGAGAGTCTGAGGTCGAAGTCCTGACCTTACAGAGGCGTAAAAATACGATGATGGGACGATGATGATTCCCAGATTCACATGCACACTCATGTTCACACACACACACACTCACATGTACACTCATATAGACACACACACACTCACATTTACACTCGCATATACACTCACACACTCACATATACACTCATATACACACACACTCACAGATACACTCATACAGTATATACACACTCACTCACACTCACATATACACACTCATATGTCAGAGTGCCTCAGCAGTGTGAGGCTCCATGCTGATGGGTTTGGAGTGGTTCTGGTTCCGGATGGAGTGACATGCTGCAGGCAGATAGGTCACTGATTGGATCTGGTCAGATCTGGTCGGACACGTTTGAGAAAGTGGGAGGTCTCGCACGCAGAACTCGCCATGATCTGAACAGTAATTAAACTGATACACAGATTCCATCATCCCTCACTGCAGCACAGAGACGGGGGCCAGCCATAAAAAAAAAAATCACATGGAAATACTTTTTTCTTTTTTAATCTAAAAAAATAAAAATAAAAATGAAACAAATCATGCTGAACAAACAAAAATCATCTAGAATTTAATAGAAAAAAAGGAAAGAAAAATGTAAAAAAAAGCAAAGCCTTAACTGTGTAAAAAAAATCATGTTTAAATGTTAGAATAAATAAAAAATTAAAACAAGTAAAAAATTTGAAAGATAAAATATTTTATGTTTTAAAGTAAAGGAAATGAAATTAAATGCAAAAAAAAATAAATACTGAGACAACTGGTGCAATGTGAGAGGAACATCACTTCACCATGTGAGGGGAAAAAAACCTTCTGAATTTTTCATACAGATCTACTTTTTAATTTTTTTAATTTTTTTATTTCTTTTTCATTCTATTGTCATTTTTCTTTTATTATTTAATTCATATTTATTCAATAGTATAATATTTCTCCAATTAATATAACAATAAAATATGAGAAATATAAATAAAAAATAAAATAAATATGAAAATAGAGCAAAATAAATAAATAAACAGTTTGAAAAAGTAGATCTGTAGTTGTGATTGGAAGACACTGGATCCAGTTCATAATGGACCTTCTGATCATTCTTCCTCCTCTCTGCCAGTCGGTCAGTTTCTGTGGAGTAGAACCTGGAGAACTGGATGACCAACATGTCCCACAAATCCACAATCACTGGAGTCGAATTTATCATCTGGATAGAAAAGCACACGGCTGATGTCTAATCACAAAACTGAAATCTTTTATTCTTCTGTACGTCACAGACAGGCGATGTTTAGAGGAGAAGAAAGCAAGGAGAAGAAGGAAAAAAGTGCATGGTTATGTGATGTTCCTCTCACGTCGCACCAGGAGACTCGCTGTGGTTTTTTCCGCCAACACAAACACCATTTCTGCCTGAAAATGACTGGTGAAAACGCCGACTCCGTTCCACTCAACAGCGCCGAAACTCTCTCCAAACCTATTAAACGTGTCACATGATCTGAGTTTGTGCCGCATCCATGACCGTCCGATCCCACGTGTCTAATAGTGTGAAGAAGAGGAAGGTCCGGGACCATTAACAGTTTGGCAGGAAGAAGCGTTAACACAACAAAAAAAAGGTCCTCAGGGGTTCTTTAGACGGTTAAAGCTTTCATTACAGAACATGGAATAAAATGTGAGAAAAATCAGACAGAGGAAAAAAAATAACGTGACAAAACAATATGTAAAAATGTGCAAAAATTAAATTTATTGAGAAAAATAAATGTAAAATGTGGGAAATGCACCTGTGAAAATAAAAAAATAAATATAATATAATGAAATTGTGGATAAAAATGCTATAAAAATGTAAAAATGAATAAATTTTGCATGAAGTAAATTCTGAAATGAATTTTTAAAAATAGTATTAAACAAACTAACAAAAAATGCACTATGTGAAAATAAATGAATTGTTCAGCAAATCATTAACAAGTCATTAAAATATCATAAATAAAAAAATGAAAAATTGTAACATTTATGGAAATGTGTGAAAGCAAATCAATTATTTTAAAAAATAATAATGTAATAAAATATTGTTAAATAATTGAAATAATCTTTTTATTCTTTAATCTTTTTTATTCGCCTTTCTTGAAATGGTTTCTGTGTAGAATTTTTTTTAAGCGTTCCCCTGAGAGGCAGTTTGTCGTTCTCAGGAGTTCTCTCACTCTGCGGTGAAGGTAAAGTTGTGGCACTTGTGCGTCTGGTTTGAGGAATAAAGCTCTGAGGTTGTTTTGAAGCAGCGTTTAAGCGGTGTTGTGTGTCTCGGTGTGGTCTGCGGTTGAGCGTTCTCTCTGCGAGCCTCGATTCCACACCCTCCCTCCCGCGGGACTCTGAAACATCTCCAGGACAAAGACGGAGACAAAACCGCACTCGGTGTCGAGAGCCCTGATCACTCGCACATCAAAGACCAGCCTCAATGGCCTGCTTCTCATTGTCCTGCTCGCAGGTGTGCTCCATCAGTTAGCCGGCGTGGGGGAGGGGCCATGAGATCAGATTAAAAAACCTTCTTGCTCTCCTTCGTAATGTCTCGCTTAAAATTCCTCTACCTGTGTGAGGGAGGAGCGTCTGCATGCTCACCCCCATGCAACCGTTTTCACCCAGATTCCCAGCGCAAAACCTTGTTTTTGTTTGTGTTTCATGCGATAGCAAATGTTTCGCAGACGTGTTTCGTCGGATCGTCCGCCTGATAAACAGGGAATCCGGGTCGGAAAACAACATAGCGCTTTACCTCCTTTATCACAGTGTGTTTGGACTGTGCTGCTGAAATTCCTTTGCTGGAGTTGCAAAAATCCTGTGGAGATGAATAAAAATATAAACAAATAAATTAATGAAAATTAAAAAATGGTGTTTAAATGGAATGAAAATATGAAGAATATATTTAAAATTGATATTATTTTTAAAAATAATTTTAAAAATGAGAAAGAAAATCATGTTACAGTAGGATCACATGACACCTCGAACGTCGCAGGAACCGTAGACGTGTTTTGTCGCATCCTTGATCTGATAAAGGACACTCTGGGTCAGGAAACAATGTAGCTCTGTTTTTTATAACCTCCATCAAGCTATCATGTTGTCATTTTTTTGGAAAATCTGGACGCTAAGTGCATACTGGTGACATTCCTTTTGCTGCAGTTAAATAGCAGTTAGAAAATAAAATTAAATTAAATTAAATAAGATCAAATAAAATCCATATCATGTGTGCATACTCTTGTGACAACCTTTGCCAAAGAAGTAAAAATAAATGTAAAAATTAGGGAAGAAAAAAAAAAAAATATATATATATATATATATGTATGTAAAAAAAATCAGTGTAACAAATGCAAAAAAAAAAAAATCTCAAATGATCATTTTAAGACTGATGTTACGTTGAATACTCGGTCTCATAAACGAGACGTGGGGTCATGTCTCCATCTCATATTATCGTGTGTTGTTATTTTTGGAGATCCAGGACGCTGGTGAAAACGTCTGGTGGTGAAATTCTTCAGCTGGAGTTCAGGGCACCGGTTTTGGTTTAAGTTTAAACATTTCGTGTTTTGAGGGTAAATTTATCTCACCGGTGATGGAGATAATCCCTCTGGCTGCTCTGTGTGCATGTAGGATGTCTAAAAGTTGGACAGTCTGGAATTCTGGGTTCTTGTTTCTGCTGTAGTCAGCACCGATCTTCACTCTGGAGTCCAGCGCTTTCCAAAACGGGCGCCAAAATATTAGTCTTGTCTTTTCAAATGAATCAGTTTGTTGTCTGGAAGCATGGGCTCTTGATGAATCCTTCTCACTGACAGCGTTACCTCCTTTCTCTCGCTCCACCGCTCCAAAATTTATCTTACACTTGTTTTATTTCTCACTTTGGGTTTGTTCCAGATGTCAACCTCAGCCCGAGTGCTTTACGACACACATGATCAGGTTGCCCGGCTTCCGATCTTTATGACACTACTCGAGTTTGTGGTTTTTTCTTTTCTTTTTTTTTCCTCCACTCCTTTTTTGATGGGTTGATGTAGAGGTTCTTCTCTCGCACGTCCTCAGGAAAACCTGCAAGGTCAAGAAGGTCTGGTTTTCAACACAAAGGAGCAATAAAAGTGTTTGATGTGTTTGAATTTATTACCAGAAAGAAATTTGAAATGGCTGTACGCTCCAAGAAAAGAGGTACAAAAAAAATTAAAGGAATTTAGAAACCGTATAGTTGGTGATACCTGATACTTACCCCGGCCATAAAATGGTGCTATATTTGTTAACATTTGATGTATAGAAAATAAACATCAGGTGCTATTGTTGTATATTTAGTATGCTAAATAAGTACACATGGTGTCAATGGACAGGGTTCATTTCCAGTAGAACCTCATTACTTATCCTCGTTCCGTGTTTTAATTGAGCGTCCGGAAAATAATGATAACGAATGTATTCAGTATGCTCAGTTAAATTCTATAACTTGTAACTGTAATTTGTACAATGTGATGAGTTGAGTAAATTGGCCAGAAGATGTGATTAATTTTTTCGTGTAGAAAAGGCATGAGAGATGAATCTCTAGTCTCTGCATCTACTTCTTTATCCAGTATACAATAATGATTCTCTAGCTAACCTGGGAGAGCTGCTTGCAGCCTGGTGCTTTGTGTTGTTTGTACAGGAAAGTGGAGTTATGTGAGATAAAACTGTTGTGTTAGGTTTAGGGGTGTAAAATAAAATAAAAACCGGCTCCGGTGAAGTCATCTATTTTCTTTCTGTCATCTTTCTGCATGACAGCATGATGTGCAGCAGGGAATGAAGACAAACATGAGGAGGAAAAGATTGATTTAAAGAAAATCCCTACCTGAAGGCAAGGTGTGCGTTATTGAGTTAATGAAAGACGTGCTGGTGCTTGTTATGTTTAAACAGCAACATAGTGAAGAGATACAAGCCGAGATACGAGCCTGACTAGCTGGTTTAGAAGCTAGTTTGCGCTGTAGCTAGCAGTCTGACCCTGAGGAATAGCCGTAGGTCACTGAGGTATTTATTATCCAGACTGTGAGACACATTTCTTTCATTTCTTTAATCCATCAGAGCTTTTAATCCTGAACACCCTACACCCCAAATAACCATCATTTCCTTCATACTAAACACAGATCTACTCTATATTTCAAGAGCTTTAGCTGAGCATGGCATGGCTGAGTTCCGGTACAGAGAGAAATGAATCCCGGGAGTTAAGGGGAGTCTCTGTACAGAGAGAAATGAATCCCGGGAGTTAAGGGGAGTCTCTGTACAGAAAGAAATGAATCCCGGGAGTTAAGGGGAGTCTCTGTACAGAAAGAAATGAATCCCGGGAGTTAAGGGGAGTCTCTGTACAGAAAGAAATGAATCCCGGGAGTTAAGGGGAGTCTCTGTACAGAAAGAAATGAATCCCGGGAGTTAAGGGGAGTCTCTGTACAGAAAGAAATGAATCCCGGGAGTTAAGGGGAGTCTCTGTACAGAAAGAAATGAATCCCGGGAGTTAAGGGGAGTCTCTGTACAGAAAGAAATGAATCCCGGGAGTTAAGGGGAGTCTCTGTACAGAAAGAAATGAATCCCGGGAGTTAAGGGGAGTCTCGCTATAAAGAGAAATGAATCCTGAGAGTTGAGGGGAGTCTCAGTACAAGGAGACATGAATCCCGGGAGTTAAGGCGAGTCTCGGTACAGAATGAAATGAATCTTGGGAGTTAAGAGGAGTCTCGGTACAAAGAGAAATGAATCCCGGGAGTTAAGAGGAGTCTCGGTACAAAGAGAAATGAATCCCGGGAGTTAAGGGGAGTCTCGGTACGAGGATAAATGAATCCCGGGAGTTAAGGGGAGTCTCTGAGTCTACACAGTAGAGCTGTGCATTGATTTTAAAGTTGCTTGTTGGAATTTAATTACCTAAAACATTTCATATTTTAATACGTTCCACAGCTTTGTGCTTTAAAGTGTGAAGTGAAACAGTGTGAAAAAGTGAAATTAAAGCAATCAAACATGGTAATCAACACATCAGCCATGGCAGTGGAGCAGCGGGTGCAAAAGTAAACAGATATAAATACTGCAACGTGAATAAGAATTCAACATTAAACAATCTGCAGGAAAACAAGAGAACTGACTGAAGAACTTTAACTCAAAAAGAGAGAGAAAACTCCCTCTCCCTCTCCTTTTATCTTCTCCTTTAATCCTCCTTATTGTTCTTCCTATTCTTCTTTCTCTTCTTCTTCATCTTCTTCTTGTTTTACCTTTTCGTTTTTTTCTTTTTATTAGTATTCTTTTCTTGTATGTCTTCTTCTTTTTTAATCTCTTCTTCTGTTCTCTACTTCTTTTTGTTTTTATCTTCTCATCGTCATAGCTGTCTTTTCCATCTTGTTATTCTATTCGTCCTCTTCTTCTCCCTTTTTCTATATATCATCCTCCATCTTCATCATGTCTCCTATCTACTACCTTCTTCTCCTCGCTACATTCTTCTTCTTCTTCGTGACTTTTTTCATTTTTGTTTATCATCATCATATCCTATCATATCATCGTCATCGTCATCTTCTTCTTCTTCTTCTTCTTCTTCTTCTTCTTCTTCCCCTAACCTTTTCTTTTCTTGTTTTTCTCTTGGTCCTTTCCCTTCATCTGTATCTTCAACCATCTTGTTCTACCTTCACCGTCTTCTTTCTTCTTCTGTTCTTCTTATTCACGTCTTCTCTTTTAATCTTCTCTCACTTTGTTGCTTTTGCACTTCTTCTTCCACTATTTTATCTTTTCTCCTCCTCCTCCTCCTTCTCTTTCTGTTCTGCTCCTCTATCATTATCTGCTTCCTCATCCTCCTCATCATCTTCTTCTTCTTCTTCTTCCCCTACCCTTTCGTCCTCTTGTTCTCAGCAGGAGTTTTCTATTCTTTTTCTCTTCCCTTTCTTGGAGCCCTCAGCCCTCCTCAGAATGCTCAGCTGTGGTGTCACTTGGACAGTAAAGAATAATATTCATGAACGTTTTATGTTTTTATTTATTGTCCGTCGCCGTGAGCTGAAAGGTGGCTGAAATGCTTTCGCTAGCCAGCCGAAGGTCTCCAGCATCCTGCCTTCTACCTTCTGGCTTCCACTGAGAGGAGTTTCTCAGAGTTTTCCCCATCAGCATCATAAATTTGGGGAATATTCTGGAACAGACTGTGTGTTTTTTGTGTAGTGGTCCTAAATATCTGCCATCCAGCAAGTCTCCCTCCGAGGAAGAGCGATAAATCAGAGAGCGGAATGTTTCGGCGATGTTAACAGTAGCTGAGAAGGCCATAAAAACCAGAGGAGGAGAAAGTTTTTCTTCATCACTTCGTCTTCAAGGCTCTGTCTGTCAGTTCACCTGCAGGACAATCTGTTCATCACACCTTCTTCTTATCTTAAAGATCGAATCATTTCCATCCATTTTACATCTGTGAAAATTCCTGGTATTCCGAGTACCGTTCCTTCTCCATCGTTCCATCTGTCCTGTTTATCCCGGGTCTTTGTTCTATCCATCCTTCTGTGTGAAGCGCTCCTCTGTCCCTGTGTCCCAGATCGTTCTTCAAGATAGCACTGTTTCATCTTCTCCGCTGCCATCTGGTAGAGCTTAGTGGCCATGTGGAAGCCATTGTGTCCCTCTGGATGTGTGCTGAGACCCTCACTGACCATGTCTCACCCTCTTTAACATTCCATTATCTGCCCTCTCTCTCTCTCTCTCTCTCTCTCTTACTCTCTGTCTTTGTTCTTGCTCATCTGTTCTGCTTGATTAGAGGGATTAGAGGACAGTGAAGATGACCGTCTTCACTGAAGGTCAGATTTGTTGCTCTGACAATAGGGCAGGTTTTATTAATGTGCTTCTTCTTCTTCTTCTTCTTCTTTTCCTTCTCCCTGTTTCTTCTTCTTCCTCTTCTCCTTCTCCTCCTCCTCTTCCTCTATCATCATCTTATTCTCTTCCTTCCCTTCTTTCTTCTTATTCTCCTTCTGTCCGTTTCCTCTAACTTATTCTTCTTCTTCTTCTTCTTCACCCGCTCCTCCTCCCCCTCCTCCTCCCACTCCTCCTCCTCTATCTTTTTCTCCTTTCTCCTACTCTTCTTCTTCTCCTTTCTCCTCCTCTTTCTCCTCCTCTTCTTTATACATGCTACATGATTATACATGATTTTGAGTCATGAGTCATTTTCAGGATTAATGGAAGGAGTCTCCAGAGCTGTCTTTAGGTCAATAGAGTTTATATGTGGTGGTTCCTCAGTATCAGGACAAGCTGGCTTATTTATTTTATTTTATTTTATTTTATTTTATTTTATTTCATTTCATTTTATTTCATTTTATTTTATTTCATTTTATTAATTAGAGATCAAATGAAAACAGAAGCTTGGTGAGGGAACGACTGCAAGAACAGAAGTGGGAACAGGAGCTAACTTTAAACAAGGACATTAACTGTAGCTGTAAAGGGATAAAAAAAAAAAGCGCAAAAAGTGTTGTTTTTGAATGAGTCTGAAATTGTGATCGTTGACAAATTTCGAAAGGAATCCACTTCAGGGTGGTAAGAGTAACTCAGCTTCATCACACCATCCTGTTGCTGATTATTTTCCCATAACAGCGTGACACAGAGTGTTAAATTCCTTCCTGCTTTCTGCCCTGCATTCAGCTCCACTCTCAGTCCCTCTGTGGCTGGGAAACAGATCGCAAGAGAGAGAGATATAGAGAGAGGGGTGGGGAGAGCAAGGAAGAGAGAGAGAGAGATGGGGAGAGAGAGAGAGAGAGAGAGAGAGAGAAAGGGAGAGAGAGGACGTGGTACAGTGTAGTATGGTGAATGAAAGTGGCCATGACGAAAGCCTGAAAGATGTGCTGTTACTCACTCTCTCTCTCGCTCTCTCTCTCTCTCTCTCTCTCTCTCTCTCTCTCTCTCTAATGTTCCCCCTAGTTCCATCTGCAGCCCCCTCAGTGGTTTAAAACACTAAAACAGGCTGGATTATGTTTCCTGTCCATGTGGCTGATCTGCTGCCAAGATCTCACTCTCTTCACCACATGACACACACACACACACAAACACACACACACACACACATACTGTGTCCACTGAAAGCTTTGCAGTCAGATTTGTCCAGATGGAAGGAAGTGTTTACGCTGTTTAAAACATAAAACGCAGAAACATCCTGTTGATGCTGTTGAGTAACGCTGCGCTGAGGAAGACGATGCTGAAGGTCATTAACGCAACACACACGTGCGGCTGACAGCAGATGATCTCATGAACATGCGACGTTTAGACGCTTCACACCATTGACACTTAGTTCCTACAACAAGGAGTGTGTCAGTGTTTCTAATCCTCCCTACATCCTCACTGCAACAGGAACAGTTTACTTCCTCCTCCTCTTCTTCTTCTCTTGGTCCTTTCCCTTCATTGGTATCTTCATCTATCTTGTTCTTCTGTCTTCCTGTTCTTCTTATTCACTTCTTCTCTTTTAATCTTCTTTAACTTTGTTGCATTTGCATTTCTTCTTCCACTTTCTTATCTTTTCTCCTCCTTCTTCTATTTGTTTCATTGTTTCTTTCATCATCTTCTGTTTCTTTCTCTCCTTCTTCTTCTTCTTCTTCTTCTTCTTCTTCTTCTTCTTCTTCTTCTCTGTTCCTCACTCATCTTTCATCTCTTATTTTTCTACTTTCTCCTCTTTTTCTTCTTGTTCTTTTCTTCCATCTCCTTCTCCTAACTTCTTCTTCTTTCTATATTATTCTTGTTCTTTTCCTCCACTATTTTCTTTCTTTCTTTCTTTCTTTCTTTCTTTCTTAGTATGTTGGTGCTTATGTTGTAGCGATGCTGTAGTGACGCTGTATCGGCGTTGTAATGGTGCTGCAATGACTCTGTAGCGATGTTGTATTGATGCTGTTACAACGCTATAATGCCACTCTAATGCCACGGTAAGGGCTCTTTAGCGACTCTGTAACAGCTCTGTAGCAACAATGTAACTGCGCTGTATTGCCGCTGTAACAGTGCTGTATTGGCGTTGTAATGGCGCTGTAAGGGCTCTTTAGCAACGCTGTAACTGCGCTGTAGCGATGCTTTAACTGCATTGTATCAATGCTGTAGCAGCGCTGTAAAGACACTGTTATTGCAGAGTAACCGAGCACTCTGCAGCTCCTGGTCTCATCTCTCACACGGTGGTGGTACAGTTCAGCGGCTCAGCAGGACGAGCTGAGGGTCAGCCTTCAGAACATCAACACTGTGACCCAGGAAAACATCTGATGCACGTTAGTCCTGAGCTTCCTACAGAGAGAAGCCATGGCTTTAATTGTCTAAGCGTGACCTTTAACCCTCAGCTGACTCAGCAACTGATAGCTGACAACTCGCTCCACTCAAATCCTGACTCTCTGATCACAAAACACAGCTGCTCCAGAGAGTGTGTTCTGTTCCTTCACCTTCTTCTGCTTCTTTACCTCCTTCTATTTTATTTTCTTCTTTGTCTTCTTCTATATTTTTCTTCTTCTCTTCCTCCTCCTTCTTCTTTTGTTGCCCTACTTGTTCTACCATTTCTTCTTCTTCTTCTTCTTCTTCTTCTTCTTCTTCTTCTTCTATATTCAGCTTCTTTCTTATCCTTCTTCTCTTCCTCCTTCTCCTTCTTCTTCTTCTATATTCCACTTCTTTCTTCTCCTTCTTCTCTTCCTCCTTCTCCTTCTTATGTTGTCATAGTTATTCTTTGACCACCTTCTTTTTCTTCTTCTTTTTCTTTCTTCTTCTTCTTCTTGCTCTTTTTGCTTGTCCTTCCACTATCAACTACCATATTGTTCTCCCATGTTCTTTCCCTTTTGTGCTTCTTATTCTTTTCCATCACCAACTCTTTTCATCTCCATTTCTTTTTCTTTCTTTCTTTCTTTCTTTCTTTTGAGGCTCTTCATCACATAATCTGACATTCAGAACACACTTTGTCATTTTTTAATGTCATGGGGTTGTATGAGATGGTACAGTGTGACTTGAGCGAGTAATAAACTGGCTTTGAAGGCTAGGTTTTGAACATTGCTTAAAATCTTTTCTGAGATTTCCTTGATGCTTTTCCTCATCACACACTCGGGGAAAGCCCAGGTCTCATCATCAGCATGCCTCAGGTTCCACACAGCACTTCTTTTCTTTCTCTTTTCACCTTTTGCCACACAAGACTTGTTTGGATTTGTGCAGCAGCTAATTCAAGCTGTCACTCAGCTCTGCTCAGCAGCTGTGATCTTCTCTGTAAGTACACCAGGTCTTGTCAAGCCTTCTTATCAATCCCTCTCATTTCCTGGCCATCGAATCTGCTTCTATTTATCTATCTTGAGGGAAGAACTCTGTGTAGAAGCGGCTGCAGCTGATTGTGGTAGGAACACAACATGGTCCTGAAGACATCTTCTAATTTATTTATTAAATTCACATTTAAGCAAAAGCAGGAAGAAAAGAAGAAACGGGTGGTCTCCACCATCCAGATTGTTTTGTTTCCAAAACAGAAGAGGTAAAGCGTTTTTTTTCTTTTTCCACTCGATCCCAAGCTGCTAATCCTGGTGAAGTTCTTCTTCATCAGCACTCATCATCAGGAACAGCTTTCTCGGCTCCATGGAGAGCTCATGCCCCTCGGCTTGTTCCTTCTCTGAAACTTCACCACGTATGTTTAGAACATTGAACGTGCCAAGGAAGTTAATATCTCACCTCTCTTTTCACACCCGCCTCCACACACACACACACACACACATGTGACACTGCCTTCATGCTGAAAGTTATGGTTTTACTGATGGACGCGGAGAACCCGAGTGAATAGGCCTCTCTGTCTGCGCTCAGCTGTCAGGTACTGTTTCCTGTCAGACGCTCCCTTAATGGAACTTTGATGATTTTCCACATAATTCATTTTGAAGCTTGGAGTTCTGCTAACGTTTCCATCTGCTCCCTCGCCCGGCACTCGCTCTCGTCGTGATCTTGGTTCGGGTTCCTACGGTCGGACCTCTGAGGAGGCTCCAGATGTGCGGTTCTGCAGATGTTTTGATGAATCGGGCCATTTATATGAAGTCACAATACCCCACAGCAATCTGGAAGCAATGCTGTCAAGTCAGTGTCCTAGTTCTCCAGGATGATTTTTTTTAAAGGTTGAGGGTTCTAGCTTTCTCAGTGGGACAAAATGAAGAACCAGCTCTCAACGGGGGCTAAATAGAACCTTATCTCTATAACATCTTTGTAGAAAGGGTTCACTTGTAGCAAGCTAGAACAGACCACTAGAATTTTTAGAAATTTAAGATGTTCTTTGGTGGTCCATATAAAGGTTCTAAAACTCTACCACAGAAGGTTTCAGGGTCCTGTTAAAACCTTCTTTGGACCTGTTAGGCCTGTTAACCATTGAAAGAATCCTATAGGCTTACAAACTTCAGAACTTTAGTGGGTCCTTAGATATTTTAGGAGAACCTTTAATGGTTTTATATGATGTCCTACCATAGAGGGTTTCCCTATTTGGAACCTCTTTAGAAATACCTTAGGGGTTCTTCAGTTCAGTTGTCCCTTAGAGATTCTATGTAAAACCTTGTAACTAAGGGTTTCTACTTTTATAAAAGCTTCTTGGAGAACCTTGTTGGAAAGCTAGAGCCATCAAGTATCCTAAAATACCGAGATAACCCTATATGCTTTTCCATTTTTTGTTTAAAAATTAGAACCTGTTTTGGGTTCTTCATTAACTCTCTGTGAGGAACCATTAAAGCTTCAGTGTAGAAACTTAACTAGTGTTTACCTCTGAGAAAAAAATCCAAGTAGAACCCTTTTAGGATCCCGAGATCCCCTATTTATCTCAAAGAAACCCTTTTTTCCTAGCTGAATGTACCTCTTTCTTCTGAAAACATACATTGTGTTATAACTAGTCATAAACAGGTCAGCTAAATGAAGTGCACTAGATAAAGTACACTACATGGTTTTTCCCAGGTCTACTGCTGTGAGGTAATTGGATAGTTGAGGAACCTCCTGTCTTCCTCCTTGCCAAGCAAAGCATAAGGCGGTAAAATTGTTTGGCAGCTGTTTGATTTTTGCAGAGAAAGAAAGAGAGAGAGATAGATTTGAGGTGATATGGTTAGTGTTCGAATGTAGGGGAGGATTTCAGAATGGAGATGTTGTGCATTATCCAGTGACATGGCAGCGTCTCATTATCGCAGGCTTTCAGAAAGGAAACGCCCTGCATTTATGAAGGTTTCATCATGTACATCCATTTCCTATCTGCACTCTAATCGCAGTCCTGTTAGTGTAAAAGCTGCGATCTGTCATCTGTCAGTGTGTTTTCATGTGTTTTGGCAATAGCTACCAATCAAGCTAATCATAGCTACCAATCAATTTTTTTTTCTTAATGTCATTGAGCATTGAAAAGCTTCAGAATGCTGATACTGTAGTGTGTAGAATGCAGACCTGGCCCTACATACAGTACGTGGGTATTTCGTGACATTTAATAGAGGATAGAACGTTCCGGACATATCTTTGTTGGTACCTTTTTGTACAAATTTCTTAGAATCATCTAAACAAACACTCTGTTCTTGTTTAGATGTTTCTTGACGTGTCTGCCTATTTGTGTTACCGAACTTCCTGATCATGTTACAGTCTAATTTTAAGCCAGGCAGATGCAGGCTAACTAGCGTAGTATTATGTACTTTGTTTCTGCCTCCGTTTAGTTTGTCACGCACTGTTTATTTCCACACAGCTGAGAAATGCTGTAATGTTTACACCAGCTCCAGATGCCTAACGTTATCAGTGCCGCTGTACTGTAGCTCCGGCTGGTATCCTTACACGCACCCATGCGCACACACTTCTTAGGTTAAACAGATGACATCATCGCTATTGCTTTTTTCTTACATTTTTACCTTTGAGACCCTTCAACACTTTTTACACATTGTTCTGTCTTGCACTCAGGAAGAGTCGCATCATGTTGCCTGACCGTGTGTGTGCTGTGAGTGTAGAGAACAGGGTTAACACACCATGTCCCATGGGTTCTCTGAAATGGAGCATAAACACACCAGGAAACGAAGGATCAGGGAACAAAACTAAAAAAGATGAACACAAAATAGAAAGCCAGACCTGGTAACCATCCAAAGATGTTCTTTGGTTGCCTCTCTGGGGGAACCCTTTTCTCTTTTTGAGAGTTTCTGAGTTGGAGAAAATTCCTAACAGAACATCTTTGGAAAGATTAACCATCCAGACAATGCTACATTCTTGGAAAATATAGATGTCTTAAAGATTTTTGTTATCCTTCTGGTGGAATTCTTAATGTTTAATTGTACCTTTCATGTTTAGAAAAACGTTCCTAGGAAAATCTCTTTGAAAATTTAGAGCTAATAACCTTCCAAAGAATCCAACATTCTTTGCCTTGATGAATCTTGGGTTGCTTCTCTAGATAAATCTTTGTAGAACCTTTCAACTCAGAGGTTCAGGTCAACTCTCCTAGGAGAACCTCTTCGGAAAGCTAGACTCATAACCCCTCAAAGAACACTATGCACTAATTATCTTTAGATGCCTCATGGATTTCTGGCTCGTCCTTCTGGATGAATCCTTAAATGTTCTATGTAGAATCCTTCAACTGTGGGGTTAACCTTTTATAAATGGCTCCTTGGAGAACCTCTTTGGAAACTAGACTCATACCCCATCAAAAGAACTTTACACATGTAGAAAATAGACACACCTTATGGATTCCTGGGCTGTCCCTCTGTATTAATCCTTAAAGAATCTATATGAAATCCTATAACTGAGGGGTTCGGTTCTTAAAAGGCCTCCTTGGAGAACCTCCTGGCAAATCTAGACTCAACACCCATCCAAAGAAACCTACTGTAGAAAATTTAGACATCTTATGGATTCCTGGATTGAATCCTTTAACTGAGGGGTCACTTTTTGAAAAGGTTCCTGGTAGAACCTATATGGGATGCTGGATCTGGTAACCATCCAAAATTCTGATGCTTTAGGGTTTTTTGGTTGCCCATCTAGGGGAACACCTGATGGGTCTACGTGTTACCATTCAAGAGGCCATTTGGATTGAAGTGGTGGATGCAGAGACAGCTCTCAGCAAATGATGACCTAGTATGTGTACAGGTGATTTCAGAGGTATTCACCCCCTTGAACTTTTCCAACATTTGTAGAGGGATTGAAACGGAATCAGCAAGGTCTTATTTAATTGACAGCTGAGCTGCTTAGAGAGTTTTATTATTACAGTAGATGATGGGTGAAGAAAGCTATACAGATGCCCTTTTTCTAATCCGTGCTCTTTCCATTGTCTTGTGCTTAGCAGAAACCTCAAAAAAGTGCAGGGAAAAAAATACTGAGTGCACCAGGGGTCACATCTGGGACCGATTATATTTAGGGATTTATATTCATTTTTCGCGTTCGGTTCTTCATCCAGATCATTTTTTAACTCTATTTTTAATCCCAGTGCCCCGACTTTATTCATGACTCTGCATATTTTAGCCGTGACACTGGTGCTTAGCAAGACAGAGGCATTCTTGTCTGGAGCAAAAAAAAGGCATTTCGGGAGTCAACTCGTAATCTGAATCCCGGCTCACCAGACCAGCGTGATTATCGATTCGGCGGGTTCATATGGAGTTCGGTTCTACGGCTGCCATGTAGTCTTGATTTAAGTTTCTGATGTTTTGACTAGCATACTTTTCAGAACGACACCGCATTCTCTCGTCCTTTGGTCCCCCTTCAACCCTTCACAAGGGTGAGTGCTGTTCTGATGAAAATGTTCCAAGCCTAGAAATCTCCCTGTACGAGGGCCAGCATCGGGTTTTGATGTGCTCATAAGCAAATCCCCAGTTCCCTGTTGGCTCCAGCGGAATACTGCAGGAGACCTCAGAGGACGCTCGAAGAAATCTTTTCATTTCCTCTGAAAAGATCTCATTTGATCAAGCAACCCCAGTCTGTGTGTGGTATTCCGTCTTCATTTTTATTAATGTTAGAGCCACACTGAGGCAGATCTCATTTTGATTTGACGGTTGCTTGCGTCTGGTTTTAATTTCATTGCTGAAGTACCAGAGACGATCCGGGGAGGACTGACGCTTATCCTCGAGTATGAGCGAGGCTAGAGGTCGATATCTGTTTCCTTTCTGTAACAGCATGTTAGAAGAAAGGCTGCATTTGTTAGATAATTGCCACTAATCCTTGCTAATGCAAGTGCCGTGCTTTGAATCTTGGCAGTGGGTTAAATCCAAAGCTAGGAAGAAGAACAGAAATGTTTAATGTTATACTTGCCATTTTGACTCATAATCTATCATGTTCTGGAAACTTCACTGAAATCAAAATGGGTGCATCTGTCCTGAGAAATACTCATTTTCCCATTACTGATGATTCATCCTGTACTAGTTTTATGTCCATTGAAAAGCTCTCTAGGGGGCGTGTCTTTCTTTACAGTAGCAGTACTTTTTCAAACATCATGTGGTCAAGAATTAATGTTTAGATTAGTTATTCATTTAGAAGTGGGTGAAGTTTGCACAGGTTGGTGGTGACCCTTTACCTACTGGGAATTTGGGGGTAGTGGTAGCTCAAGTTGTTGAGGCTCTAGGTTGTTGATTGGAGGGTCAGGGTTCAAGCCCCAGGACTGCTAAACTGCTACTGTTGGGCAACTGAGCAAGGCCCTTAACCCTCCCTGCTCCAGGGGCTGTATAATAGCCGCATTCTGACCCCATCTTCCTCAGGTGGCATATGCAAAGAAAAGAATTCCACTGTGCTGTAATGTATGTGTGGTGATAATAAGCTCTTCTTCTTCTTCTTAAATCCTGGAATGTCGCTACCTCAGACAGATACCTGCCTGAGATTTTTAATCCCAGTGCCCTGACTTTATTCATGACAGAGGCATTCTTGTCTGTAGCAAGAGATACCTGTCTGAGGTAGCAGGGGATGTGGTTGCTTAGTGGTTAAGGTGTTGGGCTACTGATTAGAAGGTGAGTTTGTGAATCCCAGGTCCACCAAGCTGCCACTGCTGGGCCCATGAGTAAGACCCTTAACCCCCAGTTGTATAAAATGAGGTAAAAATGTAAGTCGCTCTGGATAATGGTGTCTGTGAATGTAAATACCTGTGAACCTCTTTGTGATTGTACTCGAGGTGTTGGTAGTGCTGCATTTAAGTCATGCCCCAAAGATCATATTTTTATGAGCTAGATGTTTACGAACACCACCGCCAAGTTTTCTTTGGGGGGGCGTGTCAGTAAGGCAACATGGTGGAGTCAGGAAAACAGATGTCTGCAGTCGAGGGTAAATTTCCTGGAATTAAATGTTTACTCGTGTCAGAAGCTGATTTCAGTTATGACGTGTTCGGTTTATGCAGCAAGTTATCCAAATCATGCTAATAATATAAAGAAAATATCAAGATATAGAATCGAATCCTAGCTATTTCACATGGTTTTCTGTTCAAATAAAAACATATGGCATATTATATAACAAGTAAGACATGTGGTGCTGCATGCACCTTGATACCACAACAAGGTCTTGCTTTTATTAGCTATTAATAGCTTCTGTAATTCTGGAAGCCCTCAACCCCCCAACCCCCCCCCCCTTTTCTCTCTCTCTCTCTCTCTCTCTCTCTCTCTCTCTCCTCTCGTGTCAGTAATCTGTCTTTCTCAGAGAGGAGAGGAGAGGTGAAGTGGAGGAATGCTGCTTTAATGAGAGCAGCGGGAGGGAGCGAGGTCCCGCTGTGAGCGCACCGGGTTTATAACTGCCGCATTGCTTCGTGAGAGATACACCAGAAAACATAGCTACAAATAGGACCTATGAAGCATGCAGGAGCAAACACCAAACAGAGAGATTGTCTTAACACGGATCCGTCCACAGTTCTCCATCTCGGACCACCGCGGTGTGACTTTAGCGTCCCTGTGCTGAGGCTCGGATCATGTTCGCACTTCTCATTAGATAAAGAGTGCAATTTTCCAGTTCGGGTTTCTTGTCTGGTGTGGAATGTGATTAATGTGTTCAGAAGAAATGTTCTTGTTGTTGGGTCCGTAAATAACGTCAAACCAAGTCTCATCTGGATCCTTTAGATGTTATTTGTATGTTTTTCCTCATGGTTCCTCATTAGGAATGTAAATCTTGATCCAGATGTCTGTAAAGCTGTTTGGGACGATGAATTGCTTTAGATTGTAAGATGTTTATCACAGCAAGTGTTTTCTGAGTATTAAAAAGTCACATTGGATAGATAGATAGATAGATAGATAGATAGATAGATAGATAGATAGATAGATAGATAGATAGATAGATAGATAGATAGATAGATAGACAGGCAGACAGATAGAGAGACGGACAGACGGATGGACTTTATTGATCCCATGAGGGAAATTCTTATGGTTAAATGAATAATCCAGGCTAGCAGTTATGTGGAAGCCCAGTGGTTAAGGTGTTGGACTGCTTTTCAGAAGGTTGTGAATTTGAATCTCAGGTCCACCGAGCTGCCACTGCTGGGCCCTTGAGCAAGGCCCTTAACCCTCAATTGCTAAATAAAAATGAGATAAGTCTCTCCAGATAAGGCATCTGCCAAATGCCGTAAATGTTAATGAGGCTAAGACTCCTCTTAAAGAGCTTATCTAGGTTCAAGTGAAACCATGCAGTTATTTATAAACTGGAGTTAGAAAGGAGAAAGTTAAGGATAAACGGAGATAAGCTGAGCAGAAGGCTTGATTTTCCTCGCTGATTCCGTCGAACACTTTCCCTTTGACAGAGATTCGGATGCTGTTATGTTTTAAGGTTGCCCCCCCCCCCAGTTTTAAGGTAACTGTGGGAGAGCCGAACCCACTGTGCAGTTACAAGCAACAGAAATTGGGATCTTATGGCCAATTAAGCGCTTAAAGGCTCGAAGGAATTTGTAGGAAGTCAGGAGTTCAGGTTACGTCTCTCGCTTTGATCTGAGACACAGGATCGTCAGAGAGATGCGAGAGATTGAAGTCCATGAGAGCTTGAGGAAATACTGTGAATTTGAAATAAATGTAAAAAAAAAAACCAAACATCCGGTTCTGTTTACCAGGTTAGCGAATGTTTCGGTTTTGCTGCACGACTTCGAACAGAATGTTATCTCATCTCAACAGCGTGTGAGACAAATAAACAATTAACTGCACGACACAAACGGACGGGTTTCTCCAGAAGGCAAACAAGACAAAAACAGCTCACATACCTGAGCATCGAATTTAGACGGATCATACGCCTCAGACAGAAGCTAAAGACGTAATCCGGGTGGAAATTTTCATCCTATTTCATAAATTGTGTTTGAAAGTTTAGTTAAGATTCAGTTTCACATGCTCAAGAGCCAGAAAGATGGTGGTGGAAGTGTGGCTTTTCCTGTAAACTGTCCAAGAAACAGTAGTTCAGGCAGAAAAAAATAAAAAACTTGGGGGAAAAATGTTACTGAAATGGTGCCAGGGTGTAATGCGGAACCGTTCCGTGTGTTTCTACCGGAAAGGCTTAGAAAATAAGTTCCACTTCACAACTAAGACACTGAGAAGAGAGAACCAGGGAACTGTTTCACAGGCAACTTGAGAACAACTTGTATTATTTATTGTACATCCAGTACCTGCTAGTAAAACATTAAATCACAGTGATCTTATTAACAAAAGCAACTGAGTGCTAATTTAAATGCTAATGCTAATAAATCTACCTTTTTTGGCAGCTACAAACCTGTAAGATATCAACGATTTAATTTTTTATATATCTCTTTCTCTCTTTTTCTGCAGTTCTCCGTGACGACTTCAGGCAGAACCCCAGCGATGTCATGGTGGCTGCCGGAGAACCGGCGGTGATGGAGTGCCAGCCTCCACGTGGACACCCGGAACCCACCATCTCCTGGAAGAAAGATGGCGTGAACGTAGACGACAGAGATGAACGTATAACAGTGAGTGCTGTGTTTATTGTATAAGACTGGGTTCATTTAAACTCCTGAGCTGCGTCTGAACGTCCCTAATGAACTAGAATGTACACGGAATGCACCGAATCGAATGCAGCATGTACTGAATCAAATGGAGTAGGTACCAAAATGAATCCTGACGTACTGAATCGAGTGTGGTAGGTACTGAAATGAATGGAGCAGTTACTGAATCGAATGCAGTAGGTACTGAATCAAATGCAGCAGATTCTGAATCGAATACAGTAGGTACTGAATTGAATACAGTAGGTACTGAATCCAATACAGTAGATTCTGAATCAAATACAGTAGATTCTGAATCAAATGCAGGAGGTAGTGAATTGAATGCTGTAGTTTCTGAATCAAATGCTTCGGGTACTGTAACAAATGCTGTACTGTAGGTATTGAATCGAATGAAGCAGGTATTGAATGAATTGAATGCAGCAGTTACTGAATCGAATGATGCGGGTACTGACTCAAATGCAGCAGTTACTGAATTGAATGCAGTAGGTACTGAACTGAATGCAGTAGGTACTGAATCAAATGCCGTTGCTACTGAATTGAATGCTGTTGTTTCTGAATCAAATGCTTCGGGTACCAAAACAAATGCTGTAGGTACTGAATCGAATGCAGTAGGTAGTGAATCAAATGCAGTAGGCAATGAATCGAATGCAGCAGTTACTGAATCGAATGCTGTAGGAACATTAGTGACAAGATGTGGGCCTGTCCACATCAAAGTGCAGTGACTCGACCAATAGGAGTGAGGACAGTAGAGGTCACGTGATCCACAGTGAAGCTCACACGCTGCTTGTCCTCCATCTCGTGTGATATGATGCAGATAAACACTGCTGGATTTTATATCTCTATAAACACCAAATCTCCCTCCAGAAACCGAGGGACCCGGAATACTCAATGCTCCACCCACTGAGAAACATTATCACTATGGCAACCAATCACAGTACAGAGACAGAAGAGTCGCAGCTTTAATTCAGTGATCAACAGTTTCTTTACCAGATTGTCACACACACACACAAACACTCTCTCTCTCTCTCTCTCTCTCACACACACACACACACACACACATTCTCACTAGTATTAGACCATACTGTGGATTATAGTGTGTGTGTGTGTGTGTGTTTTTCTCAGGAATTGTGTATATGCTTACTCACTCTTTTCAGTACTCTGTAGTTAAGCCTGTATTTTTTTCCTCGTTAAGTAAACGGTTTGTTTTGCTGTCACTGTGTGAAACATCCTGCTAAATGCCACATGGCGTGAAAATATCCTGCGATATCCCACATCGCCCACCGCTCTTCCCATAAATAAATCCATTACACACCTTATTTATTCTAGCTGTATCAGATCTGTTATTCTAACATTTCCAACACAAGCCATAACCATAACACTGAGCAAGCTTAGCCTTCTCGACGCTAAGCCAGAATTAATTAGTCACTCGTTAGCAAAGAAAAGTTATTGAATCCTCTTCTGACGTCAGTGCTGTGAAGCCGTGCTTCATTTTAACAGATGGTGAAATGAACCCCAAGCCATTTCTCAAACTCTCCGTGTGTAAGTCGTGTAAAAGAATGAATAAGACACGTTCGTCTGGAGCTAAAGTTTAACCTAGCAACACGTCGAGGTCGGAAAAGTGTCTCTGTTGATGAAATGCAGCACTCGAACCCGGGGCCACCAATTAGTTTCTTTTAATTAAGCGCGAGCCGAGCAGGGCCGCGAAATTCATCTGTCTTCTTTCTCTGCTACATGGAGCGAGAAAGAGAAATGAAAGTAGAAGGAAGAAAGAAGGAAAGACCTTGATGATATAGAGGCTCTATTCATTTATTTATACAGGATGTAAGCAGCAGCTCAGGGGCGTGAATAGCTTTAATCTGACCGCTAGCTGCGCGAGCCCAAGATTCACTTCAGCACTTAGCGGATAAACATGCAGGATTTGGAGAAGCTCCAGGCTCCTGAACCTGACTCACGTTAGGATTAGTTACAATTTGCACATCTTATCTTAATGACTCGGGGTGAATGGCGTCCAGCCGGTTGTTAAGAGTGTGTGTGTGTGTGTGTGATTACACAGCGTACAAACTGTACATGCTGCTGGAGATAAAAAAAAAAAAAATAGCAAACTGAAACACAGGTTTGTATGAATGTGGTTGATGTGATGTAGTAGCGTTGCTATGGTAACAGCTCATTCAGACGGTGGACGCTCGGGATAAAGGGATTAAAGACATGTGGAATCATCGATACGGGAGACGTTATACTGTAACACTCATGAAGGAGTCTCTAGTGTCAGTGTAATAGACAGAGGGGTCAAGGTCTCTCTCTCTCTCACTATTTCTCTTTCTCTCTTAGTTTCTCTCACTGTCTCTCTTTTGTTGTCTCTCTCTCTCTCTCTCTGTCTCTCTCTCTCTCTCCCTCTCCTCTTTGTTAGCCTCGTTCCATTTAATCCACTCAAACAAACAGTAAGTTAATGAGTTAATGACACTTCAGGACTCTCTCCATCACGACAGGGTTCCTGAAATAAACTCCACACTTCCTCCGCTTCACTTCAGCTTCACTCCTGTTGTTGTTGTTGTTTTTTTTTTTAAAGTTAAATTCAGCATTAATATTAAACAGAAGTCAGGGTTCAGTGCTGCTCAGTCGCCTCGTTTGTTTCAACGTTTTGGGATTTCGCCTCATGCATCTGTAATACTTGTGAATGTCCTGTAAATGTTTCTGGTGGATTAAAAATCACAGCTGAAGGGTCAGGAGAGTAAACAGGAGTCAGGTTTCCACACTGAGGTCCGATTATGAGCGTGTTTGTTCCGGCTCCTCTCGTTTCATCCAACCCCAGTGATTTGTGTTCATCTTGCATCATAACACACACATATGAAGAACACAACCATATCCACTCACCACTCACTCTATCTATCTATCTATCTATCTATCTATCTATCTATCTATCTATCTATCTATCTATCTATCTATCTATTAATTCTTCTTCTTATTATTATTATTGTTGTTGTTACACCATCATACACCGCCGTCACACACATCACTCCCACCCTCGCTGAGTCTCACCGTGTGGTCCCTCTAATACACCGATCACTTTCATGATGTGTGTGTGTGTGTGTTTCATTCAGGTAAAGGAGTGCCCTCATGAGTGCTTCAGAACAAAGAGGTGCCCCTTGACCTGTAATCAGATCCTTGGGAACATATAAGCTCACCTGCACACACACACACACACACACACACTCTCTCTCACACACACACACACACACTCACACAGAAATAAAACCCAACCCTCTGTGTCATGCTGTTATAGAAAACTAGAAATGATAAAGTTGGGTTCTGCTAAAACACGGAAGGACACTTTTATCCATTTATGGTTCCGGTTCCAGAAGTAGATTGTCCTGTTCTTCCTGTCATGAAGGCTGTTGGTGTTTCATTGAGGATGTTAGTGTTTATGTTGTAGAGTGCTTGTTAGTGTTTCATTGAGAATGTTAGTGTTGTGTTTTAAGGTGTTTGTTGGCGAATGTTGCTATGGAAACGGTTACATAGAAGAATGAATGTGTTGATGTAAACTGCACTTCTGCTCCAAAAAATGAATCCAGAATGAAGCAGCACTGTAATATCAGTGAACTGATCATGTCACATACAGAGACTTTAAGCACTCAGAAATCTCTTTTTTTTTCTTTTTTTTTCCCCCCGGACAGATCCGAGGCGGGAAGCTGATGATCACCAACACGCGGAAGAGCGACGCCGGGAAGTACGTGTGTGTGGGAACCAACATGATGGGGGAACGGGAGAGCGAGATCGCCGAGCTCACCGTACTGGGTAAGATTCACTAATTAACGAGTCACGGAGATGAGACGCACATTCCTCCGTTCATGTCCGTGATGTTTGAACGTAACATGCAGCAGGATTCTCTCCGTCTCGGATCTCCTGCTCTCCTGCTGATCTGGAAGATTTCCGTTGAAGTTGTGGGAAAGAAAGGAGAAGAGTCATGCTGCAAGACTCTGAGCTGATTTTAGCAACCAGTCAGTGTGAGATCTCGCTGAACTCTGCTTTAATCAGTATTTAAACATGCTGAGGAGCCTTCTCTCTCTCTCCCACACACACACACACACACCGCAGAATGTATCAGTCTGCGAGGGAGTGCATGAAACAATCCAGATGTTAGGAGTTTGCTCTTGTCCTGATGATCAGCTGAGGATATCGCTAAATCTCTTAAAGACACAGACAGAAGCTGAAGCTTGCAATCTAATGATTTTTTTAAAAATTATTAAACATCATCCTTTTTTAAAAAAAATATGTTTATAATAAAGTCATATTTTTTTACTTTTGCTGAACATCTGTGGAACATTAGTTATTTCCTGTTCTGAGAAACTGCAGAGCCTTACCTCTGACACTGGAGACTCCTTCCAGAAACATCTCCTTACGTCGTTACAGAAAAGCAAAGTTCTGATAAACGAGACGTTACCATAGAAACGATTAGAACAACTTAAACCTGGGACTTTTCAAATCTGGACCCTCTGACCAATCAGAATCCAGAAAATGCTGCTCTAGCTGTTCTTTAAGAGTAGTCGAGTTGATAACACACCATAAATTGTACACCGAGAGAGAGAGAGAGAGAGAGCGCTGCTATAAATGTAGAAGAAGAAGAAAAATGTCCTGGCTGACGAAAATGAAGAACAGAATTAAAAAAAAAAGTTGTTGAGGTCCAACCAGGTCTCATTCATACACATAAGGAGGACATTAAAACAGAGAGATAGAGAGAGACAGAGAGAGAGAGAGACAAAAAGAGTGAGAGAGAGAGACAGAGAGAGAGAGGAAAAGACAGACACAGAGAGAGAGTGACAGACAGAGAGAGTGACAGATAGACAAGGAGAGAGAGACAGACAGAGAGAAAAAGACAAAGACAAACAGAGATAGAATGAGAAAAGAGGACATGGAGACAGACGAGAGAGAGAGACAGACAGGCAGAAAGATAGAAAGAGAAAGGTAGACATGAAGATAGACAGAGAGAGGGAAAGACAGACAGAGAGAGTGAGAGAGAGGAAGAGACAGACACAGAAAGAGAGTGACACAGACAGAGAGAGAGAGAATAGGAAAGATCATTTTTCTCTTTTTCTCTCATTTTTATATTCAAGTCTATTCTTCCTCTCTCCCTGTAACTATCATCACATTTAAACAGAACATGAAAATCCTGTGTGTGTGTGTGTGTGTGTGTGTGTGTGTGTGTGTGTGTGTGTGTGTGGACACAGAGAGACCCAGTTTCCTGCGTAAACCGAGCAGTCAGTCGGTTCTGGTGGAGCAGAGTGTGGAGTTCAGGTGCGAGGCTCAGGGAGACCCGGTTCCCACCGTCCGCTGGAGGAAAGAGGACGGAGACCTGCCCAAGGGACGGTACGATACTGTGTGTGTGTGTGTGTGTGTGTGTTTGCTAGTATTTTTTAATCAGTAGTTACTACATGTGTCTAATGGAGGTTTTGGAGCACCATATGACCACAACACCAATTACTTTTTTAAAATTATTAATTTATTTACTTGATTTTTATGAATTAAATACTATCTTAATAAATACTGAATAGGTTAGTAGTGTTAACTAGCTACCCGCCTAGTCATCATCATCATCATCATCAGTTTTACATATGGTATCTAACTGAACATCATTGATTCTTCTGATTCCTTCATTATTGAGGTTTCTTTGGTGTTTGGTGGAGAATGTAGATTTAAGGTGTTTGATGGAGAATGTAGGTTTAAGGTGTTTCATGGTGTTTGGTGGAGAATGTAGGTTTAAGGTGTTTGATGGTGTTTGGTGGAGAATGTAGGTTTAAGGTGTTTCATGGTGTTTGGTGGAGAATGTAGGTTTAAGGTGTTTGATGGTGTTTGGTGGAGAATGTAGGTTTAAGGTGTTTGATGGTGTTTGGTGGAGAATGTAGGTTTAAGGTGTTTCATGGTGTTTGGTGGAGAATGTAGGTTTAAGGTGTTTCATGGTGTTTGGTGGAGAATGTAGGTTTAAGGTGTTTCATGGTGTTTGGTGGAGAATGTAGGTTTAAGGTGTTTGATGGTGTTTGGTGGAGAATGTAGGTTTAAGGTGTTTGATGGTGTTTGGTGGAGAATGTAGGTTTAAGGTGTTTGATGGTGTTTGGTGGAGAATGTAGGTTTAAGGTGTTTGATGGTGTTTGGTGGAGAATGTAGGTTTAAGGTGTTTCATGGTGTTTGGTGGAGAATGTAGGTTTAAGGTGTTTGATGGAGAATGTAGATTTAAGGTGTTTCATGGTGTTTGGTGGAGAATGTAGGTTTAAGGTGTTTGATGGAGAATGTAGGTTTAAGGTGTTTCATGGTGTTTGGTGGAGAATGTAGGTTTAAGGTGTTTGATGGAGAATGTAGGTTTAAGGTGTTTCATGGTGTTTGGTGGAGAATGTAGGTTTAAGGTGTTTGATGGAGAATGTAGGTTTAAGGTGTTTCATGGTGTTTGGTGGAGAATGTAGGTTTAAGGTGTTTGATGGTGTTTGGTGGAGAATGTAGGTTTAAGGTGTTTGATGGTGTTTGGTGGAGAATGTAGGTTTAAGGTGTTTGATGGTGTTTGGTGGAGAATGTAGGTTTAAGGTGTTTCATGGTGTTTGGTGGAGAATGTAGGTTTAAGGTGTTTGATGGTGTTTGGTGGAGAATGTAGGTTTAAGGTGTTTGATGGAGAATGTAGGTTTAAGGTGTTTCATGGTGTTTGGTGGAGAATGTAGGTTTAAGGTGTTTCATGGTGTTTGGTGGAGAATGTAGGTTTAAGGTGTTTGATGGTGTTTGGTGGAGAATGTAGGTTTAAGGTGTTTGGTGGAGAATGTAGGTTTAAGGTGTTTCATGGTGTTTGGTGGAGAATGTAGGTTTAAGGTGTTTGGTGGAGAATGTAGATGTAAGGGTTAAAAACATTAAAAAATGTTTTTGACTCAGTATAGGTCTTGGGTTTTCAAGCCATTTGGGGTTTTAATTTTGAATGTTATTGTTTGGGTTTTAAGGTGTTTATTAGTGTTTGGGTTTTAAGGTGTTTGGTTCTTTTATGTTTAAGGTGTCTATTAGCGTGTTTTTTAAATGTTGGTGTTTGGGTTTTAAGGTGTTCGTTATTGTTTGTTGAAAAATGTTAGTGTTACTGGTGCTGTGTTGGGAATTGAGCATGTTTGGGTTTTAAGGTGTTTGTTAGTGTTTTATTTAGAATCTTAATGTTTGAGTTTTTAGGTTTCTGTTTCTTTGAGAATGTTAGTGTTTGGGTTTTAAGTGCTTTTTTTAAGTTTGTCTGTTGGTGCTGCATTGAGAAAGTGATCACAGATGATGTAAGTTTGATGTAAAGCATTCTCTTTTTTTTGCTGAAGTTCAGTGTTTGATGGCGTCTTACTGTGTTTGTTAGTGTTTCAATGAGACCGTGTGTGTGTGTTCCTCAGGTTCGAGATCCGTGATGATCACACCCTGAAGCTGAAGAGGCTGAGCTCAGCCGATGCCGGCTCCTACACCTGCCTGGCGGAGAACATGATGGGGAAGGCCGAAGCCACAGCCACCCTCACCGTCCACGGTGAGATGTCCAACACCTTTAATACCTTAAACGATTGCGCTATGTAAATACAGTCTGTGCTATAATTATTGGCACCGTTCTTAGAAACGATATTCAGTCATGCCTAGAGGGTCTTATCTCATCCTCCTAAAGGGTGCCAATAATTCTAAACTTGGCTCGTGAACTGATAATCACTTCATCTAGAGAGGTTCGAAGCGTGTCGTTACTGTAGCCTCATCGCCTCTAATGAAGATAAACAATACAATGTTTTGTGAGTCTGGTTTCTCCCACATGATTGCGTAGCGTTGGTTTTAGCTCTGCTCCAGCTCCTCTGAGGAAGAGATAATAGGATAAGCTCGGCATTCCTGCTCAGAGTGGAACAGGAAGTGGTGTGTAAGTGTCCGCCAGGGGGGTTCGGCTGAAGAGCGCTAAAGCCCTGAGGAGTTGACTCCCATTTAACATCATTCTGATGCCATCAGCCTGGGAAGAAAAGTTGAGAAATAGAAGAGCGAGAGGAATATTTTGTATTTCCAGGCTAATAAATGGCGAGATTTTGAATAAAAATCCTCTTGCACCATGATTTAATACAGAAACGTCTTCCAGACTCGACACAGAATATTCTCCTGATGCTTTTATAACAGTTAAAATAGATTTTATGACACGTCGTGTAAATCATGGCTATTGCGCTCTGGCTCTACAGTAAACATTCAACACGGGGAAGCGCGAGTGTTTCCCTCTCTCCTGGCTGAACAACGACGCCATTGTGCTTTTAAACCCTCCAGCGTGAAATTTCTCTTTTCCTCTCCAGCTCCGGTTACGAGGCTTTCCTGCACACCACAATCAGTGCGTGATTGTTTTACGACGGACACGTTTAGAAAAGACGTCAAGTCAGACACCTCGTTTAGTTCAGAAATACGCCCGAGGCGGAGATTCTGTTCTGAAACGGTGCGTGTCGCGGATTATTTTGGGTAACGCTCAGCTAGACGTAGCAGATACGGCCTTTGTTTGGAACAGAGTATGAAGTCATTCCAGAAATAAAAAATTAGCCGTGAAGAGATAATGCAGGGTTACAAACAAGGCCTTCCTCTTCTGGTAATTTTAGTCGTTAGAGCTGATCTACTTGCGGAAAGCCGGAGTCCTGCGAGCGGCCGTGTTAATGGGGCTTGTACAGGAAGGGGAGAGGGGAACTTTTTAAAAGGAAAAAAGAAAAGAGATTTACACGTCTGCCTGTTCGCAGATCTCTCCATCGTAGCCTCCTTCCAAATGAACGGCGCAGTGGAGAGTAGATAAGATATTAGAAAATGATGAAGCGGCTTTTCGAGTCTTGTTTTGCAAGATTTCATTCATTACATCACTGGATGTTGGATGAACTCCAAATGTATTCGCTTTCAATGAGGAGGAAAAAGGCAGGAACACGAAATTAGATTCTAGGTGTCTTTGTATTTTTTTTTTACTTTTTTATACCACAGCGACTCTGAGTTCTGAAATCTGATTGGTCAGAAGGTTTTCTCTCGGCTTTCAGTGTGTTTTAGACGTGTGTTTTTCCCTCTGTTGGAGAACCTTACACTTTTTTACTGGTTGAAGATGAAATCTGAGCTGCTTTTTAGATGAACAAGCACTTGGAGCATCTCAGAGAGCAGGAATGGGTTCGATATCAACATTTACTTTGAAGATACAAACATTTGAGTGGGAAAAAAACAAACCCTCAAACTTTTCTAAGAATATATTAACCCCTAGTAGGCTTAAAAAAACCAAGAAATTCTTCTGAAACACTACAAACTCTTTAAGTCCTGAGTGTCTACTTTCATATGAGCTTCATATTAACCTCCACTGTGGAGTGGAACATGACAGACACTCAATTATCAACATGGACTCAACATAAACAGGAGGAAATAACATTTTTTAGCTTTGACTGACTTTTTGTTTTGCTTAATTTGGGGGAAAAAAGAACTTTTAAAAAGAGCATAACAAATGTTCCACATGAAATACACACGTTTAACGTATTAAAAAAGTAAACACAAATCGCTGTAGTATAAAAGGAATAAAACACATTTATGTCTTGAACAGCTCATCCCCTAGTGTTTCATTCCTGCCTTGTCGTGTATCAGATACACCGTGTTCGATGTCTTGTATCATTTCATTTTGCCTCATGACAGTTCTGATTTATTTACTCATCTATCACATGTTGTTTTTTCTTTTCTTTTTATCTTTTTTTCCTCTTTCAGTTATGTCTGGTAAGTCGCAATGCCATCATCCGTCACCTTATATCACTGCCCTGACAGCAACAGGAAGTTGTCAGAAGCACCATCCACCATCCACCTTCCATCTTCCCACCAATCAGCACGCTTGTCTCGGTTGTCATCGGCAACGCTGACTGACACCCACTACAGAGCGTTTGTGGGTTAAGCGCTTGGGTAAAAAAACAAAAACAAAAAAAGCTAGTTCCAAGCGTTCAAGGTAATGTTGTCAAAGAAAATTGCCTGGTTTTATTCCACTGAAGCTTCACGTCTTTCTAAATTCTCATCTTTGGTCCTTCAGAGCTCTGGAGTACGAGGATTGACAGCCCTGAGATTGCTTTAGGGTTCAATTGTGGCTTTTGGCTGTAAAAGAGAAACCCATCGTGGTCGATATTCGAGGTGGGGGGAAGTAGCTGCTGTCACGTTTTATTTTATTAGCATCAGGAAAAAAAAGAGTAGAGAATCTGGTGGATGCTTATCGACATGGAGGATAGAAAGCAGCAGTGCTCATGAGCACGGAGATGGAGTTTTTCGTCATTAAGATTCATGGGAAGTCTGCGTCTCACGCCCACCTGCCGCCGTCACCGGGACAGATGGCCCAAATTTATCCCCTGTTCCAGTGGCAGTGTTAGCGCTCACTGCCCTTGCCTATGCAAATGAAGCCACCGGGAGTTTCACGCCTGCTTTCCTTTCATTTACGTTTATTTTATGCCAACACCACATCTCCTTTAACATGGATAAATAAATAAATACATAAAGTGTAGACTGGAATTTGTGGGAATTTCTCTTTAATCGAACCGCGAAAAGCTTAAAACTAGCGTAAAGGCGTTTTTCCAGACATTCAGTCCATGTGGTAACCATAGCAACCGCAGTGAAAGCAAGGCTATGCAAGAAGAACTTCTCATTTGAGCCAAATATGAACAAGGGAAGTTTTTTAAAAAAAAAAAAAAATCAGTGCTACACTATATTGCCAAAAGTATTCGCTCACCCATCCAAATAATCAGAATCAGGTGTTCCAGTCACTTCCATGGCCACAGGTGTATAAAATCAAGCACCTAGGCATGCAGACTGTTTTTACAAACATTTGTGAAAGAATGGGTCGCTCTCAGGAGCTCAGTGAATTCCAGCGTGGAACTGTGATAGGATGCCACCTGTGCAACAAATCCAGTCATGAAATTTCCTCGCTCCTAAATATTCCACAGTCAACTGTCAGCTGTATTATAAGAACGTGGAAGTGTTTGGGAATGACAGCAACTCAGCCACGAAGTGGTAGGCCACGTAAACTGACGGAGCGGGGTCAGCGGATGCTGAGGCGCATAGTGCGAAGGGGTCGCCAACTTTCTGCAGAGTCAATCGCTACAGACCTCCCAACTTCATGTGGCCTTCAGATTAGCTCAAGAACAGTGCGCAGAGAGCTTCATGGAATGGGTTTCCATGGCCGAGCAGCTGCATCCAAGCCATACATCACCAAGTGCAATGCAAAGCGTCGGATGCAGTGGTGTAAAGCACGCCGCCACTGGACTCTAGAGCAGTGGAGACGCGTTCTCTGGAGTGACGAATCGCGCTTCTCCATCTGGGGATCTGATGGACGAGTCTGGGTTTGGCGGTTGCCAGGAGAACGGTACTTGTCTGACTGCATTGTGCCAAGTGTAAAGTTTGGTGGAGGGGGGATTATGGTGTGGGGTTGTTTTTCAGGAGCTGGGCTTGGCCCCTTAGTTCCAGTGAAAGGAACTCTGAATGCTTCAGCATACCAAGACATTTTGGACAATTCCATGCTCCCAACTTTGTGGGAACAGTTTGGAGCTGGCCCCTTCCTCTTCCAACATGACTGTGCACCAGTGCACAAAGCAAGGTCCATAAAGACATGGATGACAGAGTCTGGTGTGGATGAACTTGACTGGCCTGCACAGAGTCCTGACCTCAACCCGATAGAACACCTTTGGGATGAATTAGAGCGGAGACTGAGAGCCAGGCCTTCTTGTCCAACATCAGTGTGTGACCTCACAAATGCGCTTCTGGAAGAATGGTCAAAAATTCCCATAAACACACTCCTAAACCTTGTGGACAGCCTTCCCAGAAGAGTTGAAGCTGTTATAGCTGCAAAGGGTGGACCGACGTCATATTGAACCCTATGGATTAGGAATGGGATGTCACTTAAGTTCATATGCGAGTCAAGGCAGGTGAGCGAATACTTTTGGCAATATAGTGTATTACAAGCGAGTCGCATGCTAGCTAGCAAGCTACATGACGCTACGAATAATAACTGTGTAAAGATATCCGAAGTAAACCACAGCTCTGTTGGATTCATTTTTCTGATTGGTCAGAAAGTGTTCTGTAAGAGTTACATTTCTGAGGTATGAGTGTTTTATATTTACTAGGTTTATGAAGTCTTTGATGCTGTGTTGTGTCACTTCCTGTATCAGTGATTAACATGTACTTTCTCACACACACACACACACCTCAGTGCCGCCAGTGTTCGCGGTGCGGCCGAGGAACCAGGTGGTGGGGTTGGGACGCACCGTGACGTTTCAGTGCGAGGCGACAGGAAGCCCACAGCCGGCCATCTTCTGGCAACGAGAGGGAAGTCAGGTGAGAGAAAAAGTTATTCCAAAGTATTTCTTTGTTGTATGAAAAGTATCTACTTATTACAAGCGAGTTATCTGAGAAAAGAAATTCGAACGATGCTGCGTTTGTCATAACGAGTATCTCGGGTATCTCGTTATTATAAGCGAAGCATCTCATTATCATGAGAGAAACATCTTCTAAGAGATTGACTTGTGTGTGAGCAGCTCATTATTATCTCAAATATTTATTAGTCATTGGATAGTATCTCATCTTATAGTAAGAAGTCGTCTCATGTTTGTGAGCATTTCGTTATTATCTCAAGTATTTATTAGTCATTGGATAGTATCTCATTATTGAGAAAAACATCTTGTAGTAGGAAATCGTCATGTTTGTGAGCAGCGCATTATCTTGTATATTTATTATACTTATTGGATATAATTCCTAATTGTGCTCGCGAACGACCCCCCCCCCCGTAAATTATTAATAAGCCATGCTCAGCAGCTGATACTGAGACAGATCTGCTTTCCGTCTAAATGTCTTCATTTCCTTGATGATTTATTGCAGGTTTGGTAATAAGTTCGTAGTATGACCCACCCCGAAACCTCATGCATGAACCCCCCCAAACACACACTCACACACCCTGCTGTGGGACAGATTTATGAACTCCTCAGTGATCCAGCTCCAGCTGTGCTTATTAAACACACCTTCAGGGAGAACCACACACTCCGCTTGAGGTAGCCAGACAGAGTGATCTCAACACACACACACACACCTGCCCCAGGACTGTCAGAAATACCACAAGAGCATATTTTCACACCGAACAGCTTCACTTCACACATCAGTGTCCTGTTTTTTTTTGTTGTTTTTTAAAGTAAATCTCTGTTACACTTCTCCCCTCAACCTCGTCCTCCTCCTCCTGCAGAACCTGCTCTTCTCATCCCAGCCTCCTCAATCCTCCAGCCGCTTCTCCGTCTCTCAGACCGGGGATCTGACCATCACGGGAGTGGAGCGTGGGGACAGTGGATACTACAGCTGCCAGGCACTCAACATCGCAGGAAGTGTGATCACTAAAGCTCTGCTGGAGGTCACCGATAGTAAGATACACACACACACACACACATTAAAGAAACACACACATTCAAAACACTGTATTAGGTTTGCCGAGTGGTGGAACAGAAAAGCGTCGGCTTTGTGAAACGCCAGTGCCAAAAAATGGAAAAAAAATTAAATCAATTAAAAAATTTTATTAAAGTTTAATTTAATTTTTTATTTATTTTTATTTATTTATTTATTCATTTTAATTAGTTTATTTATTATAAATACATTTTTTGTGATTGATCTGTCCAAAAATGCTTGATTTTTGTGCCTTTTTTTAAACATTATTTTTAACAATTTTGCAACTTTTTTTAAATTATTTTTTTATTTATTTATTTTTTACTTCAGAAATTTTCTCAAATCGCTGAAATCACAATCTCAGGATTCTTCTTTTAAACTCCTTTCAGTGAGAAACGTCTGTAATAACTTTCTGTCAGAGCTGGGCTCGGGATCACACGTGACTAGAAGAGGGATTTAAAAAAATTCACGAGATCGTCCAAATATCGTGGAAAACTTCCTTGATTTTACGTTAATTTTTGGGAAATCGTAAAATCCTCACAGTAGCGTGATCGCTCTTTTCCGTTGCTTTATTTCCATTTCTATCTCTTGAAAATATAGCAGCCTTCTTATCAAGTGTATTCTACCATCACTTCTTCTGTTTTTTTCTTTAACTAAATTTATGTAAAAAAAATTACAATTTTGCAATCTTGTTGACACATCGCTTCGTTCCGATCTTCTAGGAAGAAGTTTGCTAGGTTAGTTACCTTGTGTCACCTTTACTTTCTGCTTAAAACTTGTCTTTTCACACCACAAGGGGGTGCCAGAGCCTGGCTATCCATCCATTCATCCATTTTCTATACCAGCTTTATTCCTAATTAGGGTCACAGAGATCTGCTGGAGACTATCCCAGCACATATTGGGTGAAAGGCAGGGGTACACCCTGGACAGGTCACCAGTCCATCACAGGGCCACACATATAGACAGACAACCACACACACTCACTCCTATGGGCAATTTAGAATCACCAATCAACCTAATGTACATGTTTTGGGAGGAAACCGGAGTACCCGGAGTAAACCCACGCAGGCACGGGGAGAACATGCAAACTCCACACAGAAAGGCCCCTGGCCAATTTCAACAATTTTTCCAAATGAGTTTGCTTTTCTTTATTTTATTTTAAAAAATCAAGGCTAGCTTTTGTCTTATACAAAGATCGCCATCTAGTGAGCAGTTTAGCAAACATTCTGTCGTTCATTTAGAAAGAAAAAAAAAGTAAAGATTCTTGAGACAGGAAGCCGTAAATACATCCTCGCTGGTCATAATAACAGCGTCTCAGTAATTACATAATTTATTGCTGTTCCATGTCAGTAATAATGAATCATTTTACCTTTTTCTTTTGGTTTATCCCGCTCTAAGCTCTGAGAGACCTAACCGCTAATACGGCTAGCGGTAGCAAAACAAACGGAGCTTTTTTGCTAATTTATGTTTCCGTCCTGTTTATACAGTGGATATGGGCTGGTTTAATAGTCTTAATTAAAGTGATTGATATCTCAGCAGTGTGTGTATTTTTACGCCGGTGTTGTAAAGCCTAGTGCACGCACGTGTTAGCATGCGTGCTGGAGCCTGCACTTGTCCGAGCGTGTACGTGAGGGTGTAACGTTCTCCGCCACGTTGTGTTTACGTTCTACAAAGAGTTCGGCGCTCGGAATGTTGGAGCAATTGATCGTCTTATTCCGTTCACCGTTGCTCAGCTACTGCTGCTGAATGAGAGGAAAATTGCTTCCAGGTGAAAAAATTAGCTTCTATCACGCGTTCTCTCTCTCTCTTTAGCTCTCTCTCAAGCTCTCTCTCATTTTATCTTCGTGTTGATTTATTCTCTATCTATCTATCTATCTCTCTCTCTCTCTCTCCCTTTTACTCTTATCTTCAATTTAAAGTGTTTATACCCTCTCTCTCTTTCTCTCTCAATTCCAAGTGTTGATTTGCTCTCTCACTTTCACTCTTACTGTCATTCTCTCTCGCTCTCTCTCTGTTTATCTGTTTAATTTGAAGTGTTGATTTTCTTTCTCTTTTTCTCACTCTCTCCTTTTATCTTCAGTTCCAGATGTTGATTTACTCTCTCTCTCTCTGTCTCTCTCCTCTGTCTGTCTCTCTCTGTTTATCTTCAATTTGAAGTGTTGATTTTCTTTCTCATTTTCTCTCCCTTTCCTTTTATCTTCAGTTCCAAACATTGATTTACTCTCTCTCTCTCTCTCTGACTTTTTGTCTCTCTCTCCATTTATCATCAATTCTAAGTGTTAATTCTCTCTCTCTCTCTCTCTCGCTCTCTGATCCAGTCATTTCAGATCGTCCTCCACCGGTCATCCGTCAGGGACCGACCAATCACACGGTTCCGGTGGACGGTACGGTGGTTCTGGGCTGCAGGGCGACAGGAAGTCCTCCTCCAACCATCCTGTGGAAGAAAGACGGAGTTCTGGTGTCTGCTCATGACTCCCGCTTTAAGCTGCTGGACTCTGGAGGTCTGCAGATCCGATACGCAAAGGTACGACTCTCAGAACGTCACTGAGCAGCATGCAGTGTTTATACTGTCAGGTTTGAGTACACCTTTAACTCACACTCTAGGTTTTTTCAACACTGGCTTTACTGAATAAAAACACTGATCTGTGAATTGAGGAGCTGAGTTTAATTGTTTAGTTGGCTGATTTTGATTGGCTGAGTTTAATTGGCTAATTTTGATTGGCTGTGTTTGATTGGTTAAGTTTAGTTGGCTAATTTTGAATGGTTGACTTTAATTGGCTGATTTTGATTGGCTGATTTTGATGAGAGTGAGAGAGAGAGAGCGGGAGAAGAGAGTGCAAGACAGGTCTCTCTATAACTGCCATCACATTTAAACAGAACATGAGCCAATTAGCAAGAACTGAAAATCCTGTCTGTGTGTGTCTGTGTGTGTGTGCGTGCGCACTCAGAGCTCAGATCTGCAGGAGTTTTTGCAGATAGAATCGGAATTAATTGTCTGATTACTGAATTTATATTGAAGCAGTCGAGTCTAGGGAATTGTGACATCAGTGAGGTAATTTTTTCCATTTCTTTCTTTTTAGACACTGCTCTCTGATTTTATTTCCATCCCCCAGGCGTCATTTATCAATCTGAATAAGAACAGATTTATTATTAAACCAGTTGTACGAGTCGTAAATACCGAGCGTAGCTGTAAACTGTAAACAAACAGAAATATTTGTTAGATTTTGTTTATTGCTTATTACTTATATGATGTATTAATAATTTTTACAGACATGGAAGTGAGACAGAATAACTTCCTGTTCTGTCTATAAAATAATTTCCACTTCTCTCTTTCAGCCTTTATCCTGATTGTTCATTTCGTGCTCCGTCCGTCTGTGTACATGTCCTTTTATGGAGTTTTGTGGGCGTCACTTTATGCAAATGAGCTGTGATCCACACACAAGGACGAAGATAATCAGGCTTTCTGGAAACATTTATAATCACACAATTTTACTAAACGATTGATCAATGAGGCTCTAGGACTGTTTTTTTCTTTCTTTTTTTCTCTCCACTCCTGAGGAAATTCCAATTCCTTGGTCAATTCCTTGAACATGTTGGAAGTAGGTCTGATAATTTTGCTGTCACTCAAATGGACATCTCGGCCATTTTAGAAGTCACTTCTTTTGTGGTAAAGTCGGAGAAAAACCTGTGTAGATAAATGATTTTTCATTCTTTCACTCTGTTTTATTTTGATTTAGCTTGGAGACATGGGTGTGTATACATGTGTAGCGTCCAGTCCCAGTGGAGAAGCATCATGGAAGGCCTACCTGGAAGTTCAAGGTTGGGACACACACACACACACAGTCAGGATGAGTGGATAGAGAGAGAGTGAAGGCAAATGAAACATGAATGACTCTGTAATTGCTTGTCTCCGTCCTTCATATGAGACTGACATTATAATAACTTGAGATGAGAGGTGGCGAGAGAGAGAGAGACGGGGAGAGAAAGAGCGAGAGAGGGGGAGAGATGTACAGAGAGAGAAAGGGAGAGAGAGAAGGAAAGAGAGAGATGGAGAGGGGGAGAGAAAGGGAAAGGGAGAGAGTGGAGAGTGAGAGAGAGAGACTTTCCTGCTCTTTTTGCATCACCTACGTTTTCCTTCCTGTTCCAGAGTTCGGTATCGGAGTTCAGCCTGGTCGACCCACTGACCCCAACCTGATCCCCAGCGCTCCCTCCAAACCCGAGGTCACTGATGTCACTCGTACCACCGTGTCTCTGTCCTGGAAGCCTGACCTTCACTCCGGAGCCACGCCCACCTCATACATCATCGAGGCCTTCAGGTAGCAGCTTTAATCCGCTACTTATCTCCTTCTCTGTACGGGTGAAAATCCTGAAAACAGCCGATTCTGGACACGAGGATTTTAAAATGAATTACCTTGCAGGTGAACTTTAATTTTTTGTAAATTTGTAAACCTGAGGATCATTCCTTCTCCACCAACAATCACCGCTTGAGACAATCCTGGAAATGAAAATCCAAAAACTGAGCTTAACGCTACCTCGGTTGCTAAGTAGCGACTCAGTTGAGGTGTGAGTAGAAACAGTGTTAAGTGTCCAGTGTTGTGTTTCCTGCAGTCATGCAGCAGGCAGTAGCTGGCACACCCTAGCAGACCACGTGAGGACCGAGAGCTATGTGCTGAAGGGCCTGAAGCCCAGCGCCGTCTATCTCTTCCTGGTAAGAGCGGCTAACGCATACGGCCTGAGTGACCCGAGTCCCATCAGCGATGCCATCAAAACACAGGGTGAGCTGTGCAACATCACTAGCATTCAGTAAAATGCTAATACATTCTGAGAGCTTTAACTGAGTTTTGATGTTTGTGTGTGGGGGTATGCAGAAATTCCTCCAACCAGTCAAGGAGTGGAGCACGGGCAGATCCAGAGGGAGCTTGGGGACGTTGTCATCCACCTCCACAACCCTACCATCCTTTCCTCCTCCTCCATCCGTCTGCAGTGGACAGTAAGATATGCTTCTCACTTCTCAGTGTTCTTTCAGCACTGATTGGAAAATCTGATCTTCTCTGAATGTTCACACCACCAACACAGCCACACCACTATCACAACCACCACCAAGCACCAGATTTCTTTTTGTGATGAAACAGAAATACGCCAGCATTCCTCTTTTGCTTTTCATTTGCATAAAGTTTTGCATAAAGCCAGTTTGATCTCGTTGGTAATGATTGTATCGTCTTTCTGTCACCAGCAGATCCGCTTTAAAATCCATGACTTCTAGCTGCTTTGTCATGTCATAGCTGTCATTAATTGTGAGGCCAGGGTCAGAGTAGAACGTCACGAGAGCATGAGTTCTTATGTTGTTGATGAAACAAATGTTAAAATCTGCTTAATAATATAAGGTCTAGCAGGTAAGAAGCGATGCACGGGTTCCAACACTTATTTACAAATGAGCCTCATCTCATCTAACCTCATCTCTTTTTTTTTTTTTTTAATCAGATTTTTTTAAACAATGAATTTTGTTCATTTGTTTATTTATATTTATTTTCATGCTGGCGATTGGTCAATTACGGTGGATTCGGATTACATTGTCTTTTTTTCAGTTATTTCAGATGAATATTGTAGATTAATTGGAACAAATTTCAGGGTTTGAGATTTCAGGATGGGTGGGGCTCGCTCTCTCTACCCCTCTTTCTTTCTTTCTCTCTCTCTCTTTCTAAAGCTCAAAGAGCTCTAAAGCTCTTTCTATATTCAAAGCTTGATATATCGTATAAATATTTGGATCATAAGTATTCATCAAAGCGACGCGACTTCAGAGTGAATGTGTTGTCTGTTCTCAGTCAAGATCAGCGTTCCTGGTACGACGCTAGCTGTCACAGCTGTCATCTTCCTCACTCACGCCCACCATCCCTGCACCAAGTCTGTGATTGTAGTTTATGTTTTCAAACCTGTAATAAATTTGCAATGTGCTGGAAATGTGCTTAATGCTCCGTGAGCGCCTCTCCTTCGAGCTGGGCCGGTGTTCATAGTAAAATACACACATATGTCGTTTCGTGTCAGGATTTTGGAGCCTTCGCACTTTTTTGAGTGCTTAATGAGTTGCAGCTGAGACGACAGGTTTTATTGGCTTGGATCAAGCGTGCATTACGGTCTTTACAAGGCTGCACAGTTCTCTGCATTAGAACCATATGGAGGAGATCCTACTCTTGTCTTTCTGTGAAAGCTCCAGGGCTTCTGAATCACAAAAAAGCCAATGAGATATATATATGAAGTTCTGTACTCATGGACAGATGTAGACGACACAAAGCCTGAAGATGATTCACTGTTCCTACAAGAAACTCGGTCATAATATTTGCAGATTTCCCAGAAAGACATGAGTCCTAGCCACAAGCTCCTGCTCTGTTCTCCTGAGTTCTTGCATTTGTGGTTAGCTCCGAGAGCTGGAGATCCTGCTAGAAACAGGCACAAGAGATTATCTTCTAGGAGATAGCTTCAGGCCACCAGACGTCTGGAAAAACTCTGATTTTGGAAGTGGTGTAGAATTTCCTCAAACGATCAAGTGTTTCCACGTCGTTGCATTTCTTTACAATTTCCCGCTCCGTATTATCGTACAGTATGTCTTTCCCTGGTGTGTGATCATGGCGGTATTTTACGGAAAGGTTGGCCATCTCAACACCACAAACACAGAGCTTCCATAATGAGAGCGGTCAGTTCCAGCTATAATGCAGTGACACAAATACGGAATGACGACCACCCACACCGCATGCTAGTCACTAAGACCTTGGCACAAAAAGCAGATTTTTTCATTGTTTAATAACAAATTGTGCAACGCAGCACTTTTACCATCACCAAGAAATCCAGACACATTTGCATACTGAAATCTGATATTTTTATCATATTTTATGATTTATGATGTAATAACACTTCTTGTGTACATTTGACTAAAAACAACTTCTTACACACTTTTGTTTTGCCTAATCTAATCTATATTAATGTGCTCATGAAGCTAGCTTATCATTACATTATTACATTATGATAGCTACAACTTTTACAGATTAGATTTATTAGATTTAATTGGATTTCCATGAAACCAAACATGGACTGAATAACACACTGGAGCTTTACTGCAGCTAGCTAATGAATTTATGAATTGTTGTTGATTAGCTGTAGTGTAACGTTGATTAGACATGCTAACATTCAACATGCGGTAATAGTGTTGATTAGCTATAGTGTAACGTTGATTACACATGCTGTAACATTAGACATGTTGTAATATTGTTGAAGAGACATGCTGGAATAGTGTTGATTAGACATGCTGTAACATGATTGATTAGACATTCTGTAACGATTGATTAGACATCCTGTAACATGTTTGAATAGACATGCTGTACCATGACTGTGTTGTGTTTTGTGTGCAGGTGGAGCAGCAGTCCCAGTACATGCAGGGCTATAAGGTGATGTACCGTGTGTCGTCCGAGTCAGGGCAGACGCGGAGCGACTGGACCGTGTTTGAGGTCAGGAGTCCAGCCGAGTACACGGCCGTGATCTCTCAGCTCCGCAAAGGCACCACCTACGAGTTCAAAATACGACCCTTCTTCAATGAGTTCCAGGGAACCGACAGCGACATCAAAGTGGGCAAGACTCTGGAGGAAGGTGAGGACTTCCCTTTTGTAGCAGCCTGTTAAACTTCTATCACGCGTGTCACGTACCGTACATCCTTAAATCCGCCGTACACATCTGAGTCACTCTTCAGCTCTCCGAGCCGTAATCGCGTGAAGCAGCAGCGTGAGAGTGAGACCGGCCAAATGGCAGATGGGGAAATTGAAATGTATCAAAATGCTCAAACACATGCCTCGCTAATTGATGCTCGGGTGTGGACGTCTGTGGGCCCTTTATTCCACATGGATTCGTTTTACTCGCTCTATGTGTGTGTGTGTGTGTGTGTGAGCAAGTGGGAAATGTCTGTGTGTGTGTGTGTGAGCAAGTGGGAAATGTCTGTGTGAAAAAGCTGAACAGTGAAAAAAAGGTTCAGGAAAGCAGCTGGGTTTGCTCTTAAGGTTTTAACTGCCCATAAGAGACCTGTTTTCTGGATTCACGCTCAGTTTTACATTCACAGCGTAAGCAGGACAGCCTGAAATACTTCACTGTTCTTACTGGATTCTTACCGTATATATTTATATATACATATATATCCATAGTGGTGCCTTGCTTTTATTAAAGGAATCAGTTTAGCTAAGCTTCACTGTACATTTACACAGTTTTCCCCTTTGTGCATTCATTTATTTTATTTTGGCTCGATGTTTCTAGCCTCTGGTTTGTACAAAAGGTGTTGTTGTGACTATAAACACAAACTAAATGACAAAAAAGGCACAAAATAATGTATTCAGGTAGGGGGCATGGCCTAAATCAGGAAGGTAGAAGAAGTATATGCCAAAAGACAAAGCTCACAACTTGACTTATTTTCTTGCACCTTCTTTTTCTATTTATATTTAGAGCATTGATGTAAATTCAACTTTAGAGCTTTAGATGGGTGTGTCTGCTCTCATGCTCTTTGTACCATAAGCACTGCAACAGCAGGGATTAGAGTTGGGAAACAAAAACCAAAAGCAAACTAATTTGTCCTTTTTTTTGTTGTTTTTTGGAGCCTAAATTATCCCATTAAGCAAAACACTGCAAAGGAGGAACTGTAGAAGGAAGCTCTGAAAAATAAATACAAGTGAAGATGATGAAATCAAACACCTTCTAAATGAATAAGGGGCGTGTCTGTGCAGGTCACATGACCATGACGTATCTATAGCCTGTACCTGTGTTGTGAACTCAGTAACCTGCCCCAAACCCTTGTAGCTTCACTTCTCTAATATTAAACATCTTTGTATTGTTTAGTGAGATGATTGGAAAGAGCAAGCAGGTCTTGGAGTATCTTTATAATGAAGAATAAAATTCAAAAACCCCATAGATAGACTAGGAATAATTCTGAACTCTGAATAAGTCTTATCAGGTTTAGTAGGGTTGTGATGTGATGTGTTGTTTTAGCCCCTAGCGCAGCACCCGGAGGCGTGACTGTCACACAAAGCAGAGACAACAGCACCGCCATCCTGCTCTCCTGGCAAGCACCTCCTGAGGACGAGCGTAACGGAGTGGTCCATGAGTACAGGGTGAGCACACACACACACAATGGAGACAAAGGGCTATAAAAAAGGATGAGAAAACACTTACAGTCTGCTAACTGAACGCTCAGGCTCTCATGGTGAACGTTTAAACCGAGGCTGAAGTGTGGAGGTGGAGGAGAAACCGCTGTGTTGTGCTGCCACCCAATGGTCAGGGAGGAAAATTACACCTGGAGGGGTTTGGATTTAATATGATTTAAAATCATTCACACTGGAACATGATCAGTGAAGCATGTGAGATATGACAATAATAATAATAAAAAAAGGATTATATTATTATATTATCAGATAAATATTGCAAAAAAAAGTTTTAAAAAACTACTAACATTTTAATAGTAATAAAAATAAATATGCAAAAGTTGTAAATATTTTAATATATAATGGAAAAAAAATAAATCCTTCATAAATAAAAGTGAATGATACATATAAAATTATATAAATAAATCATACATTATCTATATATTCATTTCATATCATTATATGTATTTATAATATACATAGATGCATTGTAATAAAATCTGGCAATAATAATGCAAAATAGACATAAGGAATAATTTGAAAATATCAGCTATATTTTATAATATACTGTACATCTATAATATTTATTTAGAATATATTAAGTACCAATATTAATCAAATATTTTTTTATTTCATCTTTCATTTATATTCATTTATTTTAAATTTCATCTTTCATTTATATTCATTTATTTTAAATATTTATTTTTTATTAACTGATATTTGTGCATCCTTAAGTGTGTATTTTGGAATAATCCATTATATTAAATTTATTATATTTTGTTATTATATTAATGTATCATGATAAAATATATTAAAATTATTGTTTAAAAACAATACCTCATCCACAATTTGAGCATTGTTATTATATCTATTTTTTAATGTAGTGTCAATTTTTTTAATGATAAATAAATACAAGAAAATTTGCATATAAATTGTACATTGTTATCTATAATGAATTCTATATTTTATTATTTATTTTTATGTAGTGTATCTTTGGATATTTGCTACAGCTATTTATTTTCTTTGTATTTTTATTTCTCTCTCTTGCTTTTTTTTCACTCACAGTACAGTCATTTAACACTACATTACAAATGGCCGGCTCTCTAGTTTTTTCGGGTGCTCGCGTGTTATTTCACGCTTGTCAAATGTGGCGAGACCGAGCGAGTCGCTGCTTAATCACTTCCCCTGATTGCTACCTGCTTTAAAAGAGCAAGAGTGAAGGATTGTGGGTTTGATTGTTTTTCCCAGAGCCCACGGGGACAGCTGAAGCTTTTTGAGCAATCCTGTCAGACAGACAGAGGGGCAGACGAGCAGACAGACGGGCAGGAAATCTCCCTCAAAACAAGATTAGTGTGTGAAGGGGTTGAAGGAGCTGCAGGCCAAAGCTCTATCGCTATCAGGCTCCTGCTTTATTTTATTACATTTTTCCCCCTCTTTGCGTTGATCAGATTATTAGATGAGGCAGATTCACAAACTGGAGTGGTGAAAGCTCAGGGTCGAGTGGACGTGTCTGATTCAGTTGGAGTGAGCAGTATGGCAGGATCTGAGTAGCTTTATATTGCCAGCGCTAATGAGTCAGAGTTTGACACAAGCACATGTTTAATTAATTCACAGAAAAGCAATCGACCTCGGCTTTTACGAGCCCGTTCAGCCCGGGGAACGGCACCAAGGTTACAGAACTTAAGATTTAAAACACTGTGGGACAATGGGGGAAAAAAAAGTGTAATCTTGTTCTAAAGTGTTTGTTAGCAGAGTGTGATTCAGAGCACTAGTTCTGAAGGTTTGTTTATCGTTTACACACTCGCCTGGGAGACACAAGGACATCTGGAGGATTGAATGCGCCATCCGCTAGGTGGCACGTCAGATCCGAACACGCTAGCGATTTTATACACAGAGCTTTAAGCACTTACGAGCTGTCAGTCATCGTGATTGTTGTCATGAGCAGCATCTCAAATTGACCTTACAGTTGTACTTATCTTATACTTATAGAGGGGCAGTGGTGGCTCAAGTGGTTAAGGCTCTGGGTCGTTGACCGGAGGATCAGGGGTTCAAGCCCCAGCACTGCCAAGTTGCCACTGTTGGGCCCTTGAGCAAGGCCCTTAACCCTCTCTGCTCCAGGGGCGCCGTATCATGGCTGACCCTGCGCTCTGACCCCAACCTCCAAGGATGGGATATGCGAAGAAAGAATTTCACTGTGCTGTAATGTATATGTGACAAATAAAGGCTGTTTCATTTCATTTTCATTTCATTTATCTAGAAAAATCCACACAAAACAGATCTTTCTGTATGATGGGAATGTTTTTCAAATGCTAATACTAATAGGATTACACACATACGATTTAGCACACTAGTTTGTTTAGTCACATGGTGCTATACTGACCGCACTATTTATCATTTTATCTGCTTAACACTTATTAGCTAGTACACTACTGTCTGGAGCTAGTGTTAACCTTAGCAACCAGCAGGTTAAGCTAAAAAATACATCAGGCTGGCAAACAAGTTTTAAACATACCCTCAGGTCCAGCTTGGAGTGTAACCCGTCATGGATATGCTCACTTTCCCCAAATTAGTGGACTCTCTCGAGTGACTCGTTGATGTAAAGCTGGAACTGAGGAATTAACATGAAAGCCTCTTTTGTTCACTCAGATCTGGTGTTTGGGAAACGAGAGCCGTTACCATGTCAACCGCAGCGTGGACGGTAACACCTTCTCAGTGGTGATCTCGGGTCTGGTCCCGGGCATCCGGTATGGTGTGGAGGTGGCAGCCAGCACCGGAGCCGGGCCGGGAGTGAAGAGTGACATCACCTACTTCCAGCTGGGTGAGACCATACAGACTGTACAACACCACACCACCTACTATACATCACAACGCCACCTACTACACAACACAACACCACCTACCATACAACACAGCGCCACCTACTACACATCACAACACTGCCTACTACACATCACAACACCACCTACTACTAAACACATCAACTACTACACAACACAACACCACCTACCATACAACACAGCGCCACCTACTACACATCACAACACCAACTACTACTAAACACATCAACTACTACACATCACAACACCACCTACTACACAATACAACGCCACCTACTACACAACACTGAAGGTTACTACACAACACAACGCCAGCTACTACTAAACACATCAACTACTACACATCACAACGCCACCTACTACACAATACAACACCACCTACTACACAACACACCACCTACTACACATCACAACGCCACCTACTACACAATACAGTGCCACCTACTACTAAACACAACACCACCTACTACACAATACAACGCCACATACTACACAACACTGAAGGTTACTACACAACACAACACCAGCTACTACTACACAACACAACACCACCTACTACACAATACAGCGCCACCTACTACTAAACACAACACCACCTACTACACAACACAACTACTACACACCACACCACTTACTACACCACACAATATCATACCACACCACAACACACTACAGAATACAATACTGTACCACACTCTCATCACACCACACACCACACAATACAATACTGTACCACACTCTCATCACATCGCACCACACAATACCACACCATTCCACACTACACTATACAGTACCGTACCACACCCTCATACCTCCCACTACACCACACTACACAATACTATACAAGCTTTCCACAACACAGTATAACCAACTACAACACATCAACATTATTTATTTATTATTTATATATAGAGAAAAATATATACATAAATATATATATATATATATATATATATATATATATATATATATATATATATATATATATATATATATATATATATATATAAAACGTCTTACAATTATCTCACTGTGAGTAATTCAGGGTTACGGTATTGTGGATTAAGATCTAGTCGATTAAATAGAAATATTCTTATATTCATCTTTCCAGCCACTTTTCTACCAAGAACTAAACTTAAAAACTTTCAAATTCACATCATTATCCTTCATAAATTGTTCTCCATAAATCTTTCCGCATGCAGGTCTTCTGTTCAGCCCCATTGTATTCATTTCCAACCATTTTTTCAGCTTCCTTTGTAACATTAAGCATTATGAACGTGTCTAAATGAATAAAATTCATCTTCTCTGCTGTTGAGTGACGGCGTTTAATCTGCTTCTATTAACGCTAAATGAATTAAAGTTGCTGTGAAACAGTAAAATACCATTTATTTTTTACGCTTGAAGATAAAGAGGAAGTTCTTGTCAGGACTGATGAACACATCTTTAAAATGGGAAAGAAGAAAAGGAAGAGGCTGACGCAGACGCATACCTGTGCAGTCGAGGGGAGGGTTTATTGCCGTGTGCTTTGAAGGATCTGTCAGGTTGAAGGAGAAGCGACTTTGTAGAAAGATGCTGTGGTTTTTCCTGCGTTTGAGCAACTTCAAACCCCAACATACCTCGCCTCACGGTGCTCCAAACACACCCACCAAGGAATATCAAGATACGACATGACGGCCTTTTAAACCAAAGATTTTACCAGGGAATAACGGCTGGGACGGATATTTTGACCCGCTTGGGGTGTGTCTCATTCTGCTCTCTAATTCCCCTAGGTACACTATATTGCCAAAAGTTTTGGGACACCCCTCCAAATTGTATTCAGGTGTTGTTTTTCAGGGGTTGGGCTCGGCCCCTTAGTTACAATGAAAGGAACTCTTAATGCATTAGCATACCAAGACATTTTAGACAATTTCATGCTCCCAACGTTGTGGAAACAGTTTTGGGATGACCCCTTCCTGTTCCAACATGACTGCACACCAGTGACCAAAGCAAGGTCCATAAAGACATGGATGAGCGAGTTTGGTGTGGAGGAACTTGACTGGCCTGCACAGAGTCCTGACCTCAACCCCATAGAACACCTTTGAGATAAATTAGAGCGGAGACTGTGAGCCAGACCTTCTCGTCCAACATCAGTGCCTGACCTCACAAATGTGCTTCTAGAGGAATGGTCAAAAATTTCCATAAACACACTCCGTAACCTTGTGGAAAGCCTTCCCAGAAGAGTTGAAGCTGTTATAGAAAAGGGCGGGACAACTCCATATTACATTCATGTGCATGTGAAGGCAGACATCCCAAAACTAAAAATAATGTAACATTTGAGAGCTACAACAATACTATTGTGCTAATGACATTTGTTGACCAGTTCGCCTGAGAGTCCGGGTTTTCCGCCGTTTTGTTTTGTTTGAGCTGAGACACTTCCAGAAATATGATGTCCAGATTTCCAGTAAGGGAACAGTGAACATAGCTCCCTGGTGTTTGTGGTGCATTAAGGGACTTTAAGTAAGTAATGAACCTTTCAGTGCACCAGAAGTGTTTTACGGTGCAATTAAAATGTCCGACCCCTTGATCAGTGCCCTGACTAGTGAACCAGGGAGTTGATTGATTTGAAATGCAGCCCTTATGGAGACCAGCCCCAATCAAGCAGAGAGGGTGAAGGTTAGCGCATGCTTCCTCTGAGACACTTCAAGCCAGACAGCTTAAACTGGAGGATATTATACACTCAGAGGAAATCGTGAGCAGCCTTTCTTTCTTTGCTCCAAACTCAATCCTGTAGACATATAATTTAAAAAAATGTAAAGAAAATTACGAGCTAATTTATTTATAAATCAGCCCATGAAACAAATAAATGACAAGAAAATACGGTCTGACTGAAGCAGCTGATCAAAACTAATACAAATCGAACATGTAGGAATGAGAATCCCATCTCCGGGTTTTTAAATGTGATTGAACTCACACACACAGAGAAAGAAAGACAAGAAGAATTAAACGTGTACACAAGAGGAAGTGCGAGGACGCTTTGAGCGCTGGGGGTTTGAAGAAAAGTAAAGCTTTTGCCTCCAGCTACAAAATGTCTCTTAAATGATGAAAGTGACTCAAAACAGAAAGAAAACCAGAAGAAATTTGTGCTGAGGAGGAGAGGATGGGCCAAGCTCCTTTTATGTGGCGAGCGAGAGAGAAGACGACAGATGAAGCAGACGCTTTGTTGTCTGCTGTTTCTCCAGACCTACCAGCCTTTTTTTTTAATGCTTCATAACAGAAAAAAAAAGCCTGATCTTTTGACCAGCAATCCAAACAAGAGAACTTGAACTTCTTACATTAATTAGAAGCTAATTAAAGTTTGTAATTAAATGCATTGATTTGAATTTCTGAACATAATTTTTTTACTGTATGGAAAACTGTATTTTTTTTGTTCTCTGTGTCTTTGTTTCTCGTGGCGTCTTGGCTCCAGACTCCTCGGGGAAGATGATTCAGTCCGTCGTGGACACAGAAGACACTCTCTCTCAGCAGATCTCGGACGTGGTGAAGCAGCCGGCCTTCATCGCGGGGATCGGTGCGGCATGTTGGATCATCCTCATGGTGTTCAGTATCTGGTTGTACCGCCATCGCAAGAAACGGAGTGGCCTGAGCACCAGCTACGCCGGCATCCGCAAAGGTACAGGCAGCTGATTTGAAGCTTGGTTTTATCCACGCTGAACATGTAGACTGCTTTAAAAGGAAAATCAAACATTTACATTTCTGGCATTTGGTAAACGCCCTTATCCAGAGCAACTTACATTTTATCTCATTTTATACAACTGAGGGTTAAGGGCCTTGCTCAAGGGCCCAGCGATGGCAGCTTGATGGACCTGGGGTTCAAACCCACAGCTTTCCTACACAACAGTAGTCCAACACTTTAACCAATAAGCTCACACATCCAAAACAAAAAGCTCAATACTAAATGCCTTGAATCTTTTGCTGGTATTATCCAGAATCAGAGCAAAACAAAACGTTTGGGATTTTTTTCCCTTTTTTTCTTCAATAAAAGATTCCCTGTAGATCACTAGTTTATTCCTATCGTGCAATCTGAGCCAAAGCACCGAGCCGTAGTGCTGCAGAAACTCCGAACACAGAACACACAATGAATCATTCTTTATACCAGAGTGAATCATTTCCCATGCTTGATTCACTTCCTGAGTCGATTCACAAATAATTGCTTTCTCATTAGAGCACTGAATGTGAAAGCACAATTCGAGTCATCTTTCTGCTGAAGTCTGATGCAGACACTGCCTCAGGACTGACTTCTTTAACCTCCTAGCGTGTAAATATTTCTATTATATATCAAAAGTGGTTAAAAGCGTGAAGAGTAATATTCACCGCCTCTCATGTCCTAGCGTTACCTCTTTTCACTCGCGGTACAGAGTGTACCCGTATCTTTTGGTATCTGATGAAGCGTTATTGCTCTTTCAGACCTCTCGCTTTCACTGGTGAGTTCGTGCACTCACGAGCTCGCACAATGGAGTTTTCCCCCACGATGTTGGCACTGAGCTTCAAGCACACACACTCTGAAGGCCGTTCAGCTAATGGAATGCGTATTGGCAGGATGGAAGGCTGTGCTGAAAAAGAGACGCGAGTCTCTACCTATTCATTGGCATTAGCGTTCACGCAATCTGAAGGTTGACATACGCTCAACCTTACGAACACGAACACCACGGCGGGGAAAAGGATGCAGCTTTTGAAGTTCAGAGAGATGTTTAGTCCTTTCAATTCCAGCTGATTTTAAACAGTGTTATTGGGATGAATTTTCTTTACACCAGACCATAAATATTTCCTGAATTTTTCTGAAATAAAGTTTGGCAGTTGATGTTTGCTGCATTGGTTTCTTAATAGTTACAATTTTAAAATGAAATAAATAAATGAATTTTCACAAATGCATACAGAAACTCATCAAGCTGCCATCAGAAAACCCAATTCACTGACAGGGAAAAGGATGCTGGACATGAAAGACATGCGTTTACTTTTAATAATATGTTTACGATATTGCACCAAACAAAGCTGTGAATGAACAAGCCTCTGACCTTTGAGCCAATAGAAACAAGTGGGCGGAGCTATGAGCTCTGTTGTGTACCGAAGCAGCCACTTATTATTAATAGGCATGTTGTTATCGGGACCAACAAAAAGAAAATATCTATGCCATCCACTGATGTGTTACTTTACTTATGAAGTAAAGATGTTTGAACTCAACCTTCTGATCCATCAGTAGTCAGGATGATTTGTGTAAGATGTAACCACTGGATAGCCGACATGTCTTGGCTGAAAATTGCTGGTTCTTTAATATGATAGAAATATTTTGTTAACACTTCATTAAACACACTTTCGTGTTAAAGCAGCTGAGCTCAGGAATCCACAAGCAAGTCTGATCTCGCATCTGAGGTTAAGACGGAGATTGAAAGTCAGGTTCTGGTATGGAAAGTCTCTTATAGCTAGCTCTCGCTGGAATTCCCAGTTGCATGTGCAAAGGCTGCGAGCTTCCTTCTTTGAACTGAAGTAACTGAGTACCAGAGACGAGTCGCCTCTCTGTGCGGAGATAGATTCAGGAGCGAGGAGTTATTTCTCTGCTTATATGCAACATGGAAGGCTGTACTTCCCAGACCTGTCATCACAGACCTGACATTCACCCAGACACATTTATTTATTTGTCATTGCAGCAGTTTAGACGCTCTAGGACATAGGGAAGGCAGGCCGTCTCATCTCGCCTCTCCTGTTTACCTCAGAACAGATAAATACATATGATAACAGCATCAAAAAAAAGTCACATCTCTTACGCTGATCTCTTTGTACGCTGGGATTTCCAACAGACGGACGGACAAATGGGGAAGAAAAAATAGGTGACATTTAAAGGCCAAAGCTCGGCATAAAGGCAGACCATAAATACGGAGGATTAGAGAAGGTGGAAGGTGGAAGACGATATGGCAATATGACACATTGTCACGTCTGAAAGCGTCAAAAAAACGCCAGTCCTTTTGATATTATAATGGCCGGTTTACACTCTCACAGTGTTGCCGTAAAGCTGACCAATCAGATCTGTCATATAAAATTTGCATAATGTATATAAAAGTTATCGAGCGATGCTGATAGTTACAATGGAGATAAATCTCTGCTGGCTGTAATACATTTTAAAAGGATGGTAATTATTCATCGTTTTAACCCGAGGCTGAAGTCTCCTTCACCGGGAAGTGAGATCTTTATCTGTAGCGTTTGTATTAAGCCTGGTTTTCTACATGCTGCCTCAAATAACGCCACTTTTTCCATCTCCTCTTCTTTCATGTTCTTCCGACCTCCGGGTGGGATCTGCAGTGCCATCGTTCACCTTCACACCTACAGGTACATGTTTAATACGTTCTACCTTCTATACTCTAAGAGCTCCGGCTGTTAAAGACTTGATTTGGCATAGATTCTGAGTTTCACTGATGTGCTAGCTCACATGTGCTAGTTCTCCTCGCTCAGACTCCAGACAGAGGAATCACACAGGACTTCAAGAGACAGCGGTCCAGCTCAGTGGTTAAAAATACATCTCTTTCTCCTTACAAGAAAGAGTGCACTAGTCTGGAGCTTTTCACACAGCCATCAAAAGGCTTCAGGAATCCAGCAAGTCCCTCCAAATCTGGTTAAAAAAGGACGACATGGTCCGCTAAAGAAAGCTGTTAAACACAGACGAGAACGGATCGGAGATAGTCCGTTTCGGCTCTGATGAGGTGACGGCAGAGCTCTCGCGGCCCCAATTAGACCAAAACGTCAAGGAGCCAGAGTGGCCTGAAGAACAGGACCCGCTTTTCTTTCCTCTCGTGCTCTTCCTCTCGCTGTTTGAGGTGGTTTCAATTCACGCTAATCAACCTCCCATTGACGTCTGCACGGCTTCGAGTGCCAAAAAAAGGAAAAAAGAGAAGGAAAAGGAGACTGATTGGAGTGAACCTTTTTCTGCGTGAATGGAAATGGATCTCGATTGCGATCAGAGACGCTCTGCCAAGCTTTAAGTGAAACATCAGGTTCTGATAGTGGAACGTTGCCAAACACTCAGCTGCCAACACTAACCACCACGTTATTGAATCGTATTCACAGATCTGAAAATGTACCGTATCGGCGCTAAACAGTGCAGGATTACAGGCTGAAAAGTGTCTGCTGCAGGACAGGAGGTTATCTGAGTGAACTGAGATCCAGCTCCATGTCTGAACTCGGGAAAACGAGACGCATGGAGTGTGAGATGTTGTGAGAAGTTAATGCTTTATCTTTAATGGAGTGGATGATGCAGCCTAAAGTACCACAGCGTACACAGACACACCAAGCCGGGAGTGACTCAGGCTTCTGGCAACACAAAGACGTTTAATTTGCTTGCTAGTCCAGTCCACAAATTTGTCTCGTTCCTGCCAGGGTTTCATCTGCAAATCTGCTTCATCATTTCTTATCAATTCCTTCCTTTTTTCCCTTCTTTTGCAGTTTCCTATCAAAGAGGAGGAGAAGCTGTGAGCAGTGCTGGCAGGTGAGTCCTAATCTTTCATTTTATGCAAATTAAAGGGTGACAAATTAAAGGAAAAGAAAATCAATAACATAAGGTTTTGGGTTTCTGAGGCGATTCTACAAGGGTCTGGAGAGGAATGTACTAGAAAGTTTGATGATGATGATGATGATGGTGGAGAATAGTGCTCCAAAATTAAAAGCATTGCAAAGCACTGCTGTGGATAAGGGGGCGGGGTCATCCTGGAACAGACCACGCCCTTGAGAGTAGAAACATTCCATCATAGTGTAAAAGTGATCCGTCAGTGTTCATGAATAAAGGAATAAAACAGAAGAATGTGGATGGAAAGCTTCACTCCACAGTGGAGGTTAATATGAAGCTCATAATAAGGTAGACACTCAGTACTTGAAGAATTTGTAGTGTTTCAGAAGGATTTCTGTAATTTAGCCTACTAGGGGTTCATATATTCATAGAAAAGTTTCAAATAAACAAAAATGGCAATTTTTTCCCACACAAATTTTTGTATCTACAAAGTAAATGTTGATATCATAACCATTTCTGCTCTCTGAGATGCTCTGAGTGCTTGTTCATCTTAAAAGCAGCTCAAATTTCATCTTCAAGTGAAATTCTGTGTAAGGTTCTCCAACAGAGGGAAAAACACACATCTAAAACACACTGAAAGCCAACAGACTCGTTTTAGATCAGATTCACAGCCTGAACATCATTCGGTTGTTCATATACTGGTAAAAAGAAAAAATGTGAAAGAAGGTTCTGACAAATTAAGGGGCTAATATCTAAGTATGAAAAGTCAATACAGTGTAATTGCACATGTAGGGCACAAGGGGGCAATCTTGGGTTTATAAAGCGCTCTGTTTTTATGAAAATGGAGGGTCTCATAGAGCAAAACAAGAAGAAATCAGGGACAAAAGCGCATCTCTTCCAACCTCCATATTGCTCTTGTGTGTTAATGTAAGAATTGAGAAGAATTTCCTCGGTCCTCAATGTTTACCATACAGTAAGAAAAAAAAAAACAGAAACAGAGATATAAAAACTCTGTAACAAACACAGGCTTGTTGTTTCTCATCGCCGAGTCCTCGTGGGCGTTTCCCTTTTGTCTGGAGTCAAATATCTCGAGGTGATCTTTTACTTGAAATATGTAACAGTTCTGTGGTGAAGCAGGACTAGGTGAGCGGTACCTGCTAGCGACTTGCTGTAGTGAAATACAAGCTAGGGGCAGTTAGGACAGGAGGACGTAGGACGTTTAACCCAGAGTCAGAGATTTCACAGCGCTGAGCGTTGACTTTCAAGTTCTGGTGTTGAAAGCTTTTTCTTGCTCACGGTTTCGTTACTCGTCTTCACGCTTGACCTTGTACGAGTCCTTCTCTTTTTAAGTAGCGAGTCATTTGTTGTCAGATCCTGTGACTCGCTGTCGTCGAGCCTCTGTTTTTATTCGCTGTCAAACACTAGAAATGAGGCTGAACAGTACGTTATGAACGTTGTGATATAATGACATGCTAGAATGTCGTAATTATTTGATAGCTAAACCTCGTGTCAATTATATATGATGATACGTGTAAATATTGTGGAATTTTTTTGCCATAATTCCGACTGGGAAGATTTGCATTTCCTGATGAGTATTCCCTAAACATGCTGTGTTTTAGCAGGAATTTTTAATTACCCTATGCACAATGGGGTCAATGAAAAACCAAGGATACAGCATGTTTGTTTTAGTGTATATTATCCTCATATCATCTCAGGAAACTTTCTCTTCCCCACACTTACCTCTGTCTTGTTCATTAGGAATAAATCCACGTTAAGCAACATTTATGTTATTATTATTATTATTATTATTATTATCCCCTCTCTACTGCCTCATGTTTGCTCAGGATAATATCACATTTTCCTGACTTTGTAAGCACATTATGCATATTAATATGTTAATATGACCTTTGATGGCTCTAACAGTTTGTTGGTTGTGTGTGTGTGTGTGTGTGTGTGTGTGTGTGTGTGTGTATAGACCTGGTTTGTTGAACATTAGCGACTCAGCCACGCAGCCCTGGCTGGCGGATACGTGGCCGAACAACTGCTCCAACCAGAATGACTGCAGTATCAACTGCTGCACCGCCAGCAACGGCAACAGCGACAGCAACCTGGCCACCTACAGCCGCCCTGGTGAGTCAGCGCTGACCAGGAACCTGTGTGTGTGTGTGTGTGTGTGTTGAAGGTTAAAGCAGGGCTGTTTTAGATGGAGAATAAAAGGTAGCCCTGGCCGGGCCCTTATGGGGTCTGCACTGCCAGCTAATCAAATTTGCTAGCTGATTTCCATACTGTTCTTGTAGTGTCTAAATGCAATTCCCCCTAAGTGCTTCATTATTTAGGAAACAGGGAGCAGTTGCAGAGGTCAAAGAGAGAGAGAGAGATTGTGTGTGTGTGTGTGTGTGTGTGGACCTACTGTACGTCAGAGGCATGGAGATGGAGGAAAAATCTGTTATATAAAAAGGCAGAGTGTGCAGAAAGAATGATGGATCCCTTCCAGGTGATTTTTTTTAACAGGCATCAGCAATAGAGAAAATAGCGAAAGGGGAAACCTGGGAAGTCTGTGTTCAGGTTCTGAAGTACTGATGTACTAAAGTACTGTGCCATAACTGCAGTCATGTTATAACAGGGGTGTGACTCACCCTCTTCCTGTCAGCATCATGATCAGTACTATTGACACGATTCGATTTACTACTGATTCATTTGGAATTGATTCATCGATTCGATTCAGTCTTGATGAATCGGTTTGGTTAGAATGAAGTCTTCAGTGCAGTGGAGTTTACGCTCTCTCTTTAACATAACAAGCTAGGAGTTTTGTGTCTTAACCTCCAGAGTGAGGAGGAAAGGGAGAAGCTGGTGAGAGAAGCTGCTATAATGTAAGTGAGAAAGTTCCAGAACATTGTGAAATAAACCGATGGAAAATATGAGGTCTGGTTTATAATAAAGAAGTGGTTGTATTTGCTGTAGTATAAGAGGAATAAAACACTTCCTTCGTATGCACTGTTACAGGTAAATGTTTCACAATGTTATTAACATGATGTAGCTATAAACGGATAAAAAGTACTATGATCTTTCTTGTTCTTTATTCCTACCAGTCTTTGTATTAGCTAACCAATTTTTATTCGATTGCAAAGCTTGTACGTTAATGCCGTCATGTCGAAGAAGATTATCTTTACAGGCTCCTATATGATATTTTATATTGAATATTTGAAGTTTAACAGCACACAGAAGTGTGTGATTTAACCAGTTGTAGAGCTTAAGCTTCACTTCACAAAGCTGGTGTGGATTTAAATAAAATAAATAAATACATTTTTTAGTTTCCGGTGTGAACTGAAACTCTAATGCTCCACAGCGGTAACAAATGTTGGTGATGTGATGCTGGAACATTCCTCTGTTTGTGCCACATGCATAAGCACACCGCTCAGCGGCCTGCGTTTCCACCGAGTCCGAGCGTTTAAAGCCGAAAGCGCTTCACTGCACGCCTAATCCGCTCCTTTTATGAGGTGTGTGTTTTACTGCTAACTCGAGCTTTTATCCGAATCACCTTTTTTAAAAGGGAGGAAGGATAAATGCCATGGCCACTCACAGCATGACAGCGTGAAAGCTTGCCAGCCTCTCGCCTGGCGCACCTCAAGCACTAAAACCTTTAGAAAATTAACTGGCTCTGAGACATCACAGCTCCCGAAAGGACACTCGGTACAGTAGGCCTCGTTCTCGCAAGGATCTACTTTCTTTTTCACACAGAATCCCTCGTCCTGACAGAAACGAGAGGATCCGAAAGACATGCTGTTTACCGCCGAGCTCCAATCTCTGATCCCGGGCAGGATTTGAATATTTTATGAGTGAGGGGAAAATTGGATCTGTCAAAAAGCCTTTTTTTTTTTCTTTTTTTTTTTAAACAGAGCCGCTCCTTTCCGGAAGGTTTTGATTTTGGACGGGATGCACCATGCGGCTTGATGAGAAGAGCTGTCTCCTTCAGAAAGGCGCAGCTTCAGATAGCGGGTTTGCCTCGGCTTATGAGGAAGTGGATAAGCTAAAGAGCCGCGATGAAAAGAATTATATAGCAGAGATGAAGTTTTGAAATCTTATGTGTTGTGTGATGGTTTGGAGGATCTGGGGGAAGTTCTGAAATATTCTCCCTAACTAAAGCAGTCTGAACTGTAAACATGAAGTAGCTAAGAATTTTAAGATCTGAACCAACCAAAGTTATGAGCTCTTACAGTGACTGTAGTGATTATTTAAGATCATTTAAATCTTCTGTCTAAAGGTCTGGATGGTGTAAACATCACATACCGGATACACCAGTCTTAAATCGATCCCTTGAGTGCATTACATAAAGTCTGGAAGAATAAAACACTCATAATTCCAAATATATTTCTTATTAATAAAGAGTTAGACCAAATTTCATGCTAGTCGCGACGCCACGCTAAGCTAGCACCTGAGTAGACTTTGGTATCCTAAGTTGCAATCCCCTCTCCGTTCATCCAGCCGACTGCATCGCTAACTACAGTCAGATGGACAGCAAACCCAGCAACCTCCTGGCTCCAGACTCATCCCTCTACGGAGATGTTGACCTCTCCAACAAGATCAACGAGATGAAAACGTTCAACAGCCCCAACCTGAAGGATGGGAGGTTGGTGGGACCTGCAGGCCAACCCACGCCTTACGCCACCACCCAGCTCATTCAGTCCAGCATGGGCTCCAATCACATGGGCAGTGCCGACCTCAACGAGAAACAGAGCTGGAAGGGGACACCTCAGAAACAGGAAGTGCAGTACAGCATCATGGAGCAGAACAAGCTGAACAAGGGTGAGTTTGGTGAAGTGGCGTAGGGGCGTAAACGGTCGGTGGTGGAGGGGGTGGGTGGGGATGTCGGATTAGGGAATGATTTAAGGGAGACACCCGACCTCCCTGAAAGGCCTTCATGCTGTCAGTCCAGAGCTTCATTATCTGTGATTGATCTGTGCACTCGAGCACTAACTGCTTTATTCACAATGAGTCACTTTCCCATTATCTTTTTTTTGACGTTCTGTGTCAAGACCATCTTTTTTTTTTTAAACATTCTTCATTCTTTCAAACATCTTCATTTCCTGCCAGTCACACTTTTTTTCCACCTTGTACCTTTTTTTCCCTCTCGTTACATGCTCGGCTTTTACGCTTCCTCTTCGTTTTTTACGCTCGTGAACATATGAATTGGCTCTGGGGTATCATTTGTCTTTCCAACAGTGTAGTCATGGCGTTAAGATTACCCTCTATACGCAGTGGCAGAATTCAACCTAGTGTTTTTACAGCTCTTGGTACGATGGTTCATTATGTACGTTTGAACAAACCTGTGGTGGTGATGTGTTTTGCATGGGGCTAACAGCATGCACTGTGATTTTTCTGTCACCTTATAACCTAATATTTGCACATACACTGATCAGACATAACATTATGACCACTGGCCTAATATTGCGTTGCTCCACCTTTTGTTGCCAAAACAGCCCTGACCTGTCGAGGCATGGACTCCACTAGATCCCTGAAAGTGTGCTGTGGTATCAGGCACCAAGATGTTAGCAGCAGATCCTTTAATTCCTGTAAGTTGCGAGGTGGGGCCTCCAAGGATTTACAGGACTTGAAGGATACTTTTGATAGATACTGACCACTGTAGACTGGGAACACCCCCACAAGAACTGCAGTTTTGGAGATGCTCTGATCCAGTGGTCTAGCCATCACAATTTGGCCCTTTGTCAAACTCGCTCAAATCCTTACGCTTGTCTATTTTTCCTGCTTCTAACACATCAACTTTGAGGACTAAATGTTCACTTGCTGCCTAATATATCCCACCCACTAACAGGTGCCATGATGAGGAGATTATCAGTCTTATTCACATCACCTGGTAGTGGTGATAATGTTATGCCTGATCAGTGTACTCTATGTACAGTAGTCACAACCTTGAGCACAGCCTCAATAGTGATGATAACATCCATAAATGTACCTACAAACCAAACTCAGTGTGAATTAAACAAATTGAAGCGAGTCTGAGATCTGGTCTTTCCACCTGACTGCCGATCAAGGGAAGTGTCACCTCACAGTTGTGCGTAGACGTATTTTCTCGGTTTTTTTTTAAAACCAAGCTGTTAAATTTTTACTTTTGGCCAAAAAAAAGCCACATGCCTTGGTATACATGGTACACATGTCTTGGTTGACTTGTAGTTGGATGACTTCAGGATGCATGCAAACAGTTTGTGAAGTCATTCCGATGGAGCGAAATCTATGCATATAAACTAAACACAGACACTAATCATGTTCTGCTTCATACGAAGCCTCAGACCACCACCGAAGTGGAGACAGCACCATGCCAGCCACCATCCCGTATAACCAAGCACCTGATCCCAATCCCAATCCCAACGCCGGCTCCTACAGCAGCTCTGACCGAGGCAGCAGCACGTCCGGTAAGAATCTTATTTACATTACTGGTACAGCTCAGGGAGAACTCCACAGAGGTTTTATTTTACAGCTTTGGGTTGCTTTTATATAGGCTCATTTGGGCAAACCAGGACCATGCAGATGATGCATTCTGGTCTGTAATAACAGATCTGTGTAGTCATCAGCATATACTGTGTGTTGGTTTTGCTTGAACTTCCTTGTACAGTTTGTCCATGAGTGTGTTTAGTTTAGTTATCTAGCTAGACTTGTGTTTTGCTGAAACCCTTCCATGTCCTCAGAAGGGAATAAAAATGGAGTAAAAGGGATTGTAGATACTTTCTGGTCAATATGCTGATGTAATATAGTCGTTTGTATATATTTTGTCTATATTTTTATAATAATGTCTGTCTAATTAGATTATTATTCCTAATTAAATAAAAGTATCATCAAACTGGCAGTTAGTTAGTATTATGTGATGCCTAATCATGTATCGTAGAAATGTTAAGTATCATGGTGTGTTTTTTCTTACATTTCTGCCTCCCATATTTTGATGTACATTGGTATCTAACGTTCGTTACATATACGGTTTTAAATACAACGTCTGAGTTACGCAGAGACGTTAATCATTTCAGGAGCGAATATTAGAAAGCTTCGAGTGATCCGTCTAGCAGGTTTGTAATTATTAGTCTTTCTATTATTATTACATTTCAGCCTGGTTTCAAACACGGCATCTTGGCAGTAATAAATCATATTCAGCACTCGACACCTTGAAATTGCTTTTCCTGGACGCTTTATGAATTCCAGGAGACAAAAGAAAAGCATTGAGGTCAGAAGAAAATGAATAAGGTTATGGTGGCTTGTATGTGTTTTTTTTTTTTTTTTCCCTCCTCCCTCTATCAGGTGTGCATGTGCAGATCAGTAGCATCTCTGTTACCTGTTTAAGCTTGGATGCTAATCTCATCGTCCCTCGGGACCTCACAGGCCAGATTGCGCTCCGTCACATGCCTCGTTTTGGGGTTTTTCCCTCCTCTCTCGAAGTCATTAATTACTCTGACTTTCATCCACGTTCATAAAAACGGGGGGATAATGTTGTCAGAGAATGGGTGTTTGTTGTGCGACAAGGACAAATGGCGGCCATTCTTCAGCGGGCGGTAAGGCTGCCAGGATAATGAGTTCCTATCTATTTTTATATTGTATCTGTGCTTCAGGTAATTAAAGCAAAGACTCGCGGTGTACGGAGGCCTCACAGCTCATTGGCTCTGAATCCTAATGCTTTGTTGTTAATTGGGCTCTAATGCGTTTCTTTTTCTTCTTTTCTCTCTTCCTGCGTCTAACACCAGGCCACGGAGAGTATTAGGTTTGAAAAATGGCTTCTTTTTTTGGAGCAGCGGGCGTTAATTACAAATAGAGGGATAATGTGCTTGTGCGTTTTACACTGTATAAATTATTGAGGTGCTGCCATTAGTGTCGGAGTGTAAAATTGTCATACGCACATCAAGCTCCGGGGGGATAGAGAGAGAGAGGGTAGAAAAAAAACGAGCCTGCAGTTAGTAATGTGTTTTAATTTGCCTGAAAATGATTTACGACTTTTGCTATGAGATGGATATGGATAGCGCTGATGGGAGGCTACGCATGTGTAACGCGTGTGTTCTGGGTTTGTCAAAACAGGAAGTCAGGGGCAGAAAAAAGGGGGGCGAACTGCTAAAGTGCCCAAGCAGAACGCAATGAACTGGGCTGATCTGCTGCCTCCTCCACCCATCAGCCCACCACCTTGTCAGGACTACGGCATTTCGATGGATGACAGGTGGGGTTTATAGAAACACCACATATACACACACACACACACACACACACACAAATGCTATACAATCTCTTGACTGTTGTTAAGGAAATAAAAGCCTCCCTGTGATGTGTTGTTCAGCTACGAGGCTGAGCTCCAGTGCCCCGTCCCTCCGTCCCGCATGTACTTACAGCCCGATGAGTTGGAGGAAGAGGAAGCAGATCTGGAACGAGGCCCTACTCCTCCGGTTCGAGGCACGGCGTCCTCTCCTGCCGCTGTATCCTACAGCCACCAGTCCACTGCCACCCTCACACCGTCCCCACATGAAGAGATGCAGCCCATGCTCATGGAGAATCCAGAGAACCTCCATGAACGCAGGTGAGAATGAATTTGATGAATACTTGCTACTACTGTCTTTTTTATGATCATTTTTATGTTAAGCTGTTGTTTGTCATTCCCCCAGGCGGCAGTTAGTCAGCCCTCCTCCTCCACCACGACCTGTATCGCCATCTCACACGTATGGCTACATCTCTGGTCCCCTGGGTCTGGACACGGACGGTCTGGAAGACGAAGAAGAAGCAGACGAGACGGACGCAGAGGTACCGCTGGTCCATCAGAGATACCCTCACGCACTCGTCCCCGCGCATCAGCACGGCGCACATCCCAGGCTGATGTTGCGAGGACTGGATCAGACCCCGGCATCCAGCACGTGTGAGCTTGACAGCTCAGTCACCGGTTCCATGATCAACGGCTGGGGCTCGGCGTCTGAGGAAGACAGCGGGTCATCTGGGCGCTCCAGTGTCATCAGCTCGTCCGACGGATCCTTCTTCACTGATGCCGACTTTGCACAGGCCGTGGCCGCCGCCGCCGAGTACGCCGGCCTCCGGGTCGCAAAACATTCTGGGAAAGGGCTACCGCACTCGCACTACACCGGGCCAGGAGGTGAGGGAAATATACTTGATTATTCTGTAGTATCATGAAAGTAGCAAGATATTCCATTTATTCATGACTTTGCCTAATTTGCAGCACGGAAATACCAGAACCTGCCTTCAGGCCATCGCCCAGCAAGTCCCTTTTCTACAGATAGTAATATGAGTGCAGCTGTGGTGCAGAAAAGACCTCCAAAGAAACAGAAACAGCAAGCAGCTGGACACTACCAGCGAAGAGAGGCTTACACAGATGGTAAGTGTTCATAAGCAATAGTAATTTAGCAGGAAATGAGAGCAAAGCTCGAGGTATGATTTAAGTCAGGAATCTTTGGTTTTAAAGGTGTGAGATCGACCTGTGAGCATATCATTAGTGGAGGCCATTTTTCTCCTTCACAGAGTCTGTTTTTTTGGTACTTATCAAGATACTAACATTGATAATGATGAGCAACCTGGTTTAACGAGCAACCATGAAAAGTACACGTTCTTTTACGGTTTGCATTTGACCACAAGTGGTTACAAAGACCGGTGAAATCACACACGAACACACACACACACACACACACACACACTCTACGATACAATAATGGAGCATCCATCCACATTAGTCCAGAAAGAGCAAGACGAGTGACTGTCTCCTGAGGCAGATACAAACTCCTGCACCATCCTTAGGGATGCCTTCCTTCCTCCCACGCTAATAAAACTGCCCCAGGTGGTGCTGCTTACCTTCGAGTGCCCCCATACACCCCTCCCATCCGACTACACACACACACAGACCCCATGCCCTGCAGTGAGGTAAACACTGGGCATTCGCGCAATCTGCTGGCTGGGTTTCATCTGCCTCTTCTCTGGGGCCATCAGAAAGGTCATTGTGTGTGTGCGCAATGTGTGCCGCGCACACACACACACAGCCAGCTGCTGGGCTTCATCATTGAGTCACTTGTCCTTGTGTGTTGACATGGAGATTTAATATCAGACACACACAGACCCTGGCCTGATGTCTCAGATCAGCTACTCCTCCTCCTCCTCTCCCCTCCTCCATCCTCCCTCTGCTGTAATCTCTTCATCCCTTCTTCCCTCCATCACCTCCCCCTTCTTTCCCACTCATCTTTTCTCCTTTCCCGTCTCTATTTCTTGGCTGTGAATGGTTGAAGGGCCTCGTCATGCCGCAGCCGTGTCTTCGGTGCATTAATTCCACCAGTGATCCATATTACAGAGGGAAGACCGTGTGCATACACCGCTGACCCAAAGCTTAATTCTCTCTTCTGATTGGACAGAAGGTGTAGCTTCATTTTCCAAAACAGCAAGTCTGACCGAAGGTCCAATAGCATCTGTTTTGGTTAGATTAATGTGCTCATTCGGATAGGGTGTCGTTTCTATAGAAACTGATTTGTGGATGTTCCGTATCATTAAATGCAACTAGAAAAGAAAAGATATATGTGGAGTAAAAAAAATACAGAAACTACGCTACATCATGGAACAAGTTACAGTGTAAACTGAACATCACTGATCCCAAAATCCTAACACTACTTTTCCACACTTCTAGACATGCTGTTACAGGAATTTAATCAACTCTTTGTTGTGACTTTGCTCCATTTCACAGAATTAATAATAATAAATTGAAGCATTTTTGGTATAAATTACATGCTAACCTTTATACATAACCTTTAAACGTACTCGCATTAGCAACTAAACAGAGCATCAGATGTTTTGTGACTTGTTTTGTTTTTAATAACGAGCAATAAGCCTTAAAAACAGCACATAAATCAAATGTAGGCTCTAAAAATAATGAGAGTTCCCAACTTACTGATGTATTATACACTCAGGCTCAGACACACACACCCTTCTGTTAATTTTGTTCTTGTTTGCTCAGGGCTTTGAGCAAGACCAAGCTTATTATCTCCTGCTCTTGAAGTTCCCCTGCATGAGGCCACTTTATTCTTCAGCACACACACACTCACTCATATACATAAACACACACTCATACCTATATACTCACACTCTCTCTCACACACAACACACACTTATCTTCAAATGGAATTTGATCCATTACACCCTAACCATGATCACTGTAATAATGATTTTGTATGCAGTGCATTGAGTGCAGGTGTCATGAGGAGTGTGTGCTTTGTTAGAACAGTAGTTATGTTCGTGGTGGGATCAGTGATGTAACACACTGTTTTGGTTACACTCTAACTTGATGTAGAAATTCTTTCTGACAAGAATTTGGAAGACATTTTGTTCACATTGGGAACAGGGACTCCTCCTACAGCATGCAGCGTCCTGTCACCTCTGGCCCCACTGCATTCTGTCTCTCAGACTAGCATCGATCCACAGCCTGCATACAAACACATTAAGAAAAAAATGCCAGTGTTGCACCCGCTTTCTTCAGTCACTATCGACAGGAGCCGGCTAGAGGATTTAAACAATGTCCTCGGGGTCATGAATAAACATTACAAGTCTTGGTGTGTTTATTATACCACAAAAACATTCAGGGAAAATCTTTAATTTAATTTATTTTGGGGGATTTATGGATGAGAGACTTGTTCATGTGCTCCAAATTCACACCATGTGTTAGGAAGATCGACTCTAGCACAGGAATGTGCTTAACTTCATCCTTTTGTACTCCACTATACTATACTATCAGTACTAAACTGTACCTCAGCATTGGAGTGTGACTGACTGAATCTAAGTGCACTCTAACGAGAATGCTTCAAAAGTGTGAATGTTTGTTAAATATCTGATCACATTTGTCACCCCCAAACTGGTAAGGCAGTAGCCTTCTTGGTTTTTGGCCAAAAAAAATGCTTTGATTTTCACAATACATCAGGAAGGTCAAGACAAACACAGTAGTGTTCTTAGTTTCATCGTTTCACTGTCCAAATTCACACCATGCCTTAAGAACATCAAAACACACACAGGAAAAAAACCAAGCGCTGAGATCTGAATATCAGGTTTCCATCTAACACTACATCATATCTTAGCTTGGTGCATGATAGCATGAAATTTAACACTTGTATGTTCAACTTCACTACATTACAGTGGTCAAGATGAGACACTCCGTTTGTGGGGCAAAATTGATATTCAGAAAATTCATACCTTGCTTTAGGAAGGTCAAAACACGCGCAGTGGTATACTTTGTTCCTCCTATCACACTCCAGAGCTGAGATCTAAGCATCTCTTTTTCCTATAAAATATATATATTTTAAAAAATGTACTAGATTATATTTGTAGGCCTGTGTGAAGAACGACTTCAGAGACAGGATTATTATTTTAGTTATTTTCCACAGCTTTGTGCTTCCTTTTGTTTACATTTCTACGGCAAAATTTCTTTCAGTGCACGTTTCCCAATTAATAAATAAACTCGGAAAAAAAAAAAATGAAGGCCACTCACAGCTTATGTTGAAGTTTGTGTTCAAGGCGAGTGTGTTGCGTGGACTGTCGGCTTCGAGTGTATCTGGCTCACAACGATTACTGAAAGGGAAACTCGCGCATGTCGGCTGATGGTACGAAAAAAAGTAGAATGAAAACGCGTGCACTTTCATTTGACCAACTTAACTCATAAGGTGAATTAGTTATAGATCAGTTTACAGACACGTCAAGATAAAAATAGCATCCGTGTTCCCTCTCGAGAGAAGACTGTATGGATTTAAACAACGTCCTCAGGGTTGTGAATAAACATAGAAGGCTTGCTGTTTTTATTAAAACTTTGAAGGCATTCAGGGAAAAATCTTTGAATTTTATGCACTGGAGAGAACAGAAATTTGGCAATCGAGCAGCACTTGCTGCTACAGACGCTAATGACCAGTCCTTGCCAGCAGGTCTTTCTGGTTTGCCAGGCTGCATGTGGCAAGGACTGTAGAAAGGACTTTCAACGTGCAGCTGGCTTCAGGAGGCGCAGCTCGGCTTCTCTCACACCTAGCAGGTGCTAGACAAATGAGTGCCGGTGTCAAATTAGCGCGCTGTCACTCTGGCCGTGAAGGGCAAAACCTCTTTCGTGAACATGCCAAGAGTTTGTAGGACAAGGTAGCACAAGAGTACTTTAATTTTTTTTGCAAAGTCTGCAGTATTTATTTAGATGTTTTTTTCCCCCCCTCTCACACAGACCTTCCACCGCCACCCATCCCACCTCCAGCCATGCTCAAGTCCCCAACTCACCCAGCCAAGGCAGCAGCGGAGACAGGAAGGAGGTCCAGCTCGGCTGAGAGCAGGGACAAGAGAGAGAAGAAGCCCAGAGACGCCTCGGACACAAGAACCAGTTCGTCAGAACGTCGAGATGCTCAAGAAAAGCAGAGAGCTCAAAGGGCGGGAAAATCCAGCAAACCAGAGCCATGTGCTGGACGTCAGGACCCAGGTACTACAACTCCACTTTAAAGTCTTTCTGAAGGTTATTTTCCATAGAATTAATAATATAAATGGAATAAATTACAACAGATAAATAAATAAATGCATTCTCAAGGAAAGTATAATCAAAGCTACTACTCAATCATTACTCTGTTCCTAATAAAGTGCCTTGTAGAGCACCTGCCATACATTAGTTCTTACTAAAGAAACAACAACATTAGAACTTCATTCAGAAACACACAAGCTAGGACTTAGGGCTGCACAATTAATCGATTTTCTAATCGCGTTATCGATCACAGATGCCACGATTACATAATCATTCAAAGCTGCGATTACAAAAGAAATCTACTTCCATTATTCTGCGTGCTTAAGGGGTGTTTACTGCATGTTACGTTGTAGGGGTAAGACTTTTAATTGGCCTAATAGTCCTTATGAATGCCCCGATTACCTGTGTGTGCAAGTCTCTCTCGTCATGCTAATTTCTAGTTTGCAACGTGTTGCTGAGAAGAATCAAGAATTACATCCGAAAAGATATGACTTTTGACTGATATCTCTCTGTGTGCGCACACCCGCTAGAGTGTGCGCTCAAATATGCTCTAGAGCCGCTCTCGCGATACTGTAATGTCATACACCTGTCGGTCTGCGCAGTGCCGCTTTCACATCACGTGACTAAAATACCTTACAGCCCTTGAGCAGGACAGCAATAAAAAAACTGTCAGAAAACACAACAATGTTATTGAGATAATAGCCTAACTTTAAATATTAACACAGTTGATAAAAGTCAGCTAACAAATGTATGTTGTGTGAAAAAGGAGGCCCACTGTATTTGATTATGAAAACCCCTGACATAAGGACCCTTTTAAATATTATTCCATTCCCAAGATGTACAAAAGCCTTAAATTAATTATGATTTTTGTCATAATCGTGCAGCCCTACTAGGACTTGAAAAAAAGGTGATAAAAATCAACAATAAAGAGTAAGAAAGGTCTTAATAAATAAATTGAGTGTATTAGCGCAGTATAAATAAGTGCATTAAATAAAGTGTAAAGGAAGCATGTCCATGCGAGTTATATGTAAAGAGTCTCAGTTGTTAACGTGGACTTGTCTGTTGTGCTTCAGAGGACATCGTGCCCTACAGTCGACCCTCCTTCCCAGGCGTCCACAGTCCCCGGGGTGACAGAGAGCCAAGCTCCTCCAGCTCCATGTCATCACGAGGTTCTGGAGGCCGGAGGAGAGGTGAAGGAGTCTCTGGGAGCCGCAGGAATCCTGCAGAAATTAGCCTCAACACCGTAGGAGCCTTCCAGCCAGGAGAAGAGGAGCAACTGGAGGTACGACTGTGTACAGGCACATTTCAGACACTGGGAAACGTTTCTTCTGATAAACCACTATAATCACCCGGCTGCATAGTTACCCAGCTTGATAATTTAACTCCTGTGTGGATGTGAGATGTGTGTAAAAAGATATTACAGACATCAAAAAGTCTGAATGAATAGGGCTAATGAATGTGGTTTGTTTCTTTTGCTACTTTTTCTGCAAAAAGTGTATTTTTAAGACAATATAAATGTTGTTCAATAGGAAATCAAAATAAACAGAAAATATTGATCTAATTCTTTATAAACTGACTAATTTTAAGGTGTGATTATACACATTATATATATTATATAGTGTGTGTAAACACACACACAAACAGTTGAACCTTGGCATACAAATTTAATTTATTCTGGAGGCGAGTTCTTAAGCAGGAAATTAATTTTTTTATTAGAAATAATGTAAATGCAGATAATCTGTTCCAGCTGCTGACCAATATTCCCAATATGAAGCGTATGTAAACTCTATGGCTGCTTACAAAGAACTGAACCAAGCCAAGCATTCCATGTCAAGGCTCCTCACAGGAAGTCGTGCCACCAAGCTTGGGCTAAAAATAGAACAGACGGCCCACACCACCAATCTGTCAACAAAAAAACACCCGAAAAATCACCTAGCTTTTGAACGCATGCTGAAGGCAACGTTGGTATCGTAGGTTGATTCTTTCAAAACAGCTTTCTCTGACTGAAAAAAAAATTGTAAAATTCTGGCTTTGGTTGGTTTTCCACTGACACTAACAAGTTTTAAACGGCTCCCGGACTTAGCCGGCGTTTGTTCGTATGCTGAAAATGCTTTGCATGCCCATGCTAAATTTTTAAGGTGAAAATTCATAAAAGAGGGTATTCGTATGTCGAGGTTCCACTGTATTGGGGTCACAACTATTTACAGAAATAAACTCTGAATATTATTAACCAAATGGTGTTTTTTTCCTCTCTCTCCATTCCTCAGATGGCCGAGAGCTGAAGTCGGAATAGACGTGATGCTGTTGCTGTTTTAGCAACCACCTTCAACTTTAACCATCTCAACAACGCCGTTCCTTTCATAACTACCGATCCTGAAAACTGACCAACTGTTTAACTCTTTTAATCGTGCGTTTGTTGTCATTTCACAAAAAAACACATACATATACCGGTGCATCTGAGGGGGGTGGTAATAATTTAGGTTTTTATGTGATGTGGATTTACTCAATGCAGCCAGTGTGACTTTGCTCAGCAAGGCCTAGATGCCAGGCATTACTGTTAATGAATAATAATAGCTACAAGCAGAAAGGGATGGACTTACCTGTAAATAAACATGCATACATGTCTTTTATAATACGTGTGGTACGTTAAAATTTCGTCTTCCTCGGCTTATTAGGATCATTTAATAAAAAAAAAAAAAAAAGGTTTTAATATTATTCTGTAATTGTTTGTATCACATCCATCCTGGTTGTAAAATTGTCATATCATTTAAAGAGTTCTGAGAAACATGCCACATTGAAGATGTTTCTTTTTCTTTTCCTTTTTTTTTGGTTATAATGCACTGTTATTTTGTCGTCTGTCAATGTTTATTTGTTTGCCTTTGGTTTTAAAAGCACAATCACTAAACTTTATTTTGAACCATGTTATCGATTAACCTTTTTGTCCTACGTGAAAAGAACAGGTACTGTATGACAAAAGGCCTCGTTAACCCTGACGTAGTTGAAAGAGAGGAAAAAAAGCTGTTTACAAATATGGAGGTGAACGAACGGATAAAACACGGCCCTGCGTCTCTCTCTCTCTGCCTGATTCTCAGACATGTTTCATTTGCGCATTGTTCCATCAGGACACCTTCATCTACTACATTATGCACTTACCAACACTTGAACTGAGGAAACAGGGATCTGGAAGGACTGGCTAGCTCAGGGCCATGGCGTTGTGCCGAGACGTCGGTCGCTTTCGAAGAGAGGGGAGAGGACGCTAAGTGTTTACTCAGAGGGCATCTGCAACTTTTTTTTTTTTGTTTCTTAAAGTAAAAAAAAAAAAAAGCATCAGAAAAATAGAAAAAAAAAATCAATAAACAAAGATAACGAAAACGAGTTGTCTTGTTATTTACATCATGTTTACCACAGTGTTGCTGCAAATATGACATTTCTACAATAATTTATTTCAATACAGTAACAAATTATATAAGGATGCACCACAAAAGTTTGCTCTTATAAATATTATTTAATATTCATAAACGGTGTTTATCCTTCATGCTAACATGCTGTTTTTATTATTATTATTATTATTATTTTAACTATTATTTTTTTCACCCTTATTAACTTTAAAAAGATGAGAAATAAAGCAGAAGCTGATGAGGGAATGACCATTTATAGCTGCTATAACAAGTAGGAACAGGAACTAACATGATTCTGGGGTGTCCCACAACATTAATTTAAAAAAAATTATTTTTATATTTAAATGTAAAAAAGAAAATACTCACCTGAGGTACAGCTGGGGAAGACAAAAGGGACTTTTAAGGGGAAAAAAAAGAGGAGTAAATGTGTTTAGAGAGAGTAATCTAGTCACAGTCCAGTGACTTCTGTGCCGGTCCCAAGCCTGGATAAATAGAGAAGGTTTGGTCAGGAAGGGCATCCGGCGTAAAACATTGCCAAATTTAATAATGTGAATCGTCAGTACTCTGAATTTCATACCAGATCGGTCGAGGCCCGAGTTAACAACGACCGACATCGGGGCCATTGACCTACAGGGCACCAGTGGAAACTGGGCTACTGTTGGTCAGTGTTCAGGGAGAGTGAAAACCATGTAGGTGAAAAAAAACTTTAATAAAAAAATTTTTAAACACCCAAACAAACATTTAATTATTGCTTGACTATTATTTCTTTTCACATCATTATTTTGAATATTTGATGAGGTAATGGCTATAAACTCTCAGTGTGGGTTCACCAACTTTTACTGACATTATTGGGGGGAAAAAAAACCCCTGAACAATCCTAATAATCTCAGCACTGTAACCGTGTTTATCTCTTTCAAGCACTGATGGCTTCGAATAGATGGAGGACGTTCTACGGTTTAAAAATAAGAAGTGATTGACGGGGTATCGACGTTAAACGTGTCATGTTTCGGGACTGTCGACGGGATCGGCGTACGCCATTCAAGGTCACGCAACATGATAAAGCTATTCATCACGTTAGCGGAGTGATTGCAGTCAGACAGATTACATTAAACTTATTGACGTTTATATCAGTCGTCTGATGAAAAGCCATTACACCTATAAACAGTGATATGGACGTCATATGTTAATATGAAATCCATTCGCGCCTAGGCGAAATTACAAGCCTTAAAATAAGGCTGCTGATGGGCTAAAAAAAATCGGCATTGATAAATTAAATATGGGTGAATAATGGATTAATTACCGATAAATAATGCATTGTCAACTGTTTTATGGAGCCTTTCAGATCTTAGCTGGCAGCCCATATATTACAATAGCATGTGAAAAAACATTTTTTAGCTGAAACAATAGTAGCTAAACACCGATTAGCCGTAAAATTAACCTGCCTTATTTTGTAGGGTGCTACCAAAACAGCTCTTAATTGTAGAGGCATGGACTCTCTGAAGGTGTGCTGTGGTATGTAGCAGATCCTTTAAGTCCTGCAAGTTGGTGAGGTGGAGGCGTTCATGGTTTGGACTTATTTGTCTGGCACATTCTGCAGACACTTGATCGGATTGAGGTCTGTGGAATTTGGATGCCGAGTCAACACCATTTGGCACTGTTGCATGGAGCATTATTTCTCTGAAAGAGGCCATTGCTATTAGTGAATACCGCTGACATGAAGGCTGTACATCCTTTCGAATGACCCAAGGTTTCCCAGCAGATGCCCAGAGCATCACACTGCCTTCACGGATCCAGTCATCACAATTCAGACCAATGTCAAAGTCACTCAAATCCTTACATTCACCCACTTTTACTGCTTCCAACTCAGCAACATTGACAACTGATTGTTTTTTTTGCAGCCTATTGTATTAAGTCCTATAAAACACTTGTCAGTGGTTCAATGTTATGGCTGACCAGTGAGTCTAGCCTCTAAACTAATCTCTAAACTTAACTTGTTGTCTTTAATTGTATTATATTGTGTGGAAGTCCTCTCTGAAAGTAGAGCCAGACTACACAATTCACTAAGCGAGCACTACTGTGATAAATTAAGTGAGATCTAATATTTAAAAACTAATGAACCCCAAATTCCGACATTTCCGAACTCAACACTTGTCAGGAGCAGTGAAATGTCACTCCGGTTTCCTGCATGTCCCCGTAGGCGATGCCGCCGTCTTGGTTTTGACTGAAACAAGACTGTTTTGCCCCAGGTGTTCCCCTAATAAGCACCCTGCTAAACGAGAACAAATTTGGAGCAGGAGCGAACCGTCCTCCTCTGCTCCATCCATCATTTTAATGAGCCAAGTTGTGTATGAGCTTCACTACAACTAGCAGGTGATTAAATCCCAGTGACACACACACACTCAGACCGTCCCTGTGATGTCTGGTATATGGAAATCAGAACGCGTTCATAATAATACGTCTATTAGCGCTTACCTGGCGCTACCTGTGGCAGCCGTAATGCACAGTTAGAGCCCGTGTACTGAAATCAGGCCAAGTGATGGAAAAGTACTTTAATCCATCTGAAACACAGAGGGAGACTGCATGGGAAATGAGGGCAGGGAAATAATGTGACTGGAGTGTTGGAGAAAAATATTACTGATAGCTCTCACTGTTCGCGTGATTACTTTCTCCTTTATGGACTTGGAACAACTGAAGAGCAACACAAGCATTACAAAAATCTCCATCTAATTAAGCTTTATTGTAAAATGTCTCTTCCTGCGTTCTCGTCAGTGATGAGACTTGTAGCTTGACTGTTGCTGTGGATAGACCTGTGACCCAGGGGGCTGCTGTGGATGGAGCCTCTTGGAGACCATCACGCCATCTTTGAACTGCCGCTGCATCAGTCAGCTTTCTGCAGGAAGGAATTAGTGCCAAGTCTATAACGATCTCAAAAACTACACTGACCTATTAGTTCACACAAATGAGGATGAGGTTCCCTTCTGAGCCTGGTTCCTCTCTAGGTTTCTTCCTCACATCATCTCAAAGAGTTTTTCCTCACCACCTCAGGTCGCCTCAGGTTTGCTCATTAGGGATAAATGTTAGAGAGATAAATAATAACAACTTTAAACTTCATAATATTTTCTCTGTGTCTATACTTCTGTAAAGCTGCTCTGAGACAATGTCCTTGTTGCCATTGTTAAAAGCGCTATACAATTAAACTGAAATGAACTGACTGCCTTCTATCTTGCACACAGCTGGTTATCCTGAACCTCCTCACTCCTACAGATTCCTTTCACTAAACTCCACTGACTGGATTTTCTGTTTCACTCCTACTGCTGCTATTGTGACAGCTAGCAATCTTCACTAAGCTAGTTTCGAATTGTCAGAGTTATTATTATGCTAGCTAAAACCTAACAGATTCGGAATGAAGCAGTTTTTATTTAGCCTTCGCTAGGCTTTCCAATAATCCCGGGTGAAAAAGGCTACTAAAGGGCTACTACTTTTTCCTATTTATTTATACAAGTTATTGCAATATCACTAGAGTTAAAAAAATTTTAAAAGTATTTTTTGTACTGGGTTAGAATCTCTAAGCTTTTGAGATTTTTTCTTATGACAAAATATGAACTAGCATAAACAGAGAACTATGCTGTACTATGAACTACTTGCTCTACTAAATTTCTAATATTTTTAAATATTTTTTTTTACTATAATAAAAGTTATTTACAGCACTTGACAGCACTATTAATGAAACAAAATTACATAAAGAACTAATTACATAAAGAACTATTTACATGCGCTCTTTAAATTCCTATCACAAATGATCGATATATAGGGGTTGGACAATGAAACAAACACTGGCCAATTTAGTGTTGGAGGTTTCATGGCTAAATTTGACCAGCCTGGTGGCCAATCTTCATTGATTGCACATTCCACCAGTAAGAGCAGAGTGTGAAGGTTTAATTAGCAGAGTAACAGCACAGTTTTGCTTAAAATATTGCAATGCACACAACATATGGGTGACATATCAGAGTTCAAAAGAGGACAAATTGTCGGTGCACGTCTCGCTGGCGCATCTGTGACTAAGACAGCAAGTCTTTGTGATGTATCAAGAGCCACAGTATCCAGGGTACTGTCAGCATACCACCAAGAAGGACGAACCACATCCAACAGGAGTAACCGTGGACGCAAGAGGAAGCTGTCTGAAAGGGATGTCCGGATGCTAACCCGGATTGTATCCAAAAAACATAAAACCACAGCTGCCCAACTCACTGCAGAATTAAATGTGCACCTCAACTCTCCTGTTTCCACCAAAACTGTCCGTCTGGAGCTCCACAGGGTCAATGTACATGGCCGGGCTGCTATAGCCAAACCTTTGGTCACTCGTGCCACTGCCAAACGTCAGTTTCAATGGTGCCAGCAGCGAAAATCTTGGGCTGTGGACAATGTGAAACACGTATTGTTCTCTGATGAGTCCACCTTCACTGTCTTTCCCACATCCGGGAGAGTTACGGTGTGGAGAAGCCCCAAAGAAGCGTACCACCCAGACTGTTGCATGCCCAGAGTGAAGCATGGGGGTGGATCAGTGATGGTTTGGGCTGCAATATCATGGCATTCCCTAGGCCCAATACTTGTGCTAGATGGGCGCGTCACTGTCAAGGACTACCGAACCATTCTGGATGGTGCCGTGTATCAGGATGATAATGCACCAATACACACAGCAAGACTGGTGACAGAGTGGTTTGATGAACATGAAAGTGAACTTGAACATCTCCCATGGCCTGCACAGTCACCAGATCTAAATATTATTGAGCCACTTTGGGGTGTTTTGGAGGAGTGAGTCAGGAAACGTTTTCCTCCACCAGCATCACGTAGTGACCTGGCCACTATTCTGCAAGAAGAATGGCTCAAAATCCCTCTGGCCACTGTGCAGGACTTGTATCTGTCATTCCCAAGACGAATTGATGCTGTATTGGCTGCAAAAGGAGGCCCTACACCATACTAATGAATTATTGTGGTCTAAAACCAGGCATTTCAGTTTCATTGTCCAACCCCTGTACTTATGGTCATATTGCATTATCATCTACAGAAAGCGTGGATCATTCCAGAATCTTAGGTCAACTGGATCATCTGCTGGGAAAGAAGAGACTTTAAAAGACTTTTACGACTTTAAATCACAGAAATAAAATGCAAAAATGTATGAAGGTTGACAGGTCTGAGTGCAGAACATCAGAAGAGTACCTAAACCCAGCTTATTTCTTCATTACAAACACCTTGTGATTTGAGTTCCAGGAGGTAGATGGCAACTTTTAATTACTTTAGTGGTTTTTTATCAAATCCCTGGATCTCTGCAAGTTTCAAGCATGTTTGGGACGAGATGGAGTATGTTTGAAGCAAGAAAGCAATCATTTAAGACTCAGGTAGAACTTATATTTAGATGAAATCAAGCAGTCCTGATGAAAATAAGAAGACCTGGCAACCTGATGTGATTATTTCATATCCAGAACTGAACTGTAGGCTTCAGGAGGTCCACTTAATTCTTTGGAGAAAGTACTGAAGTGCTGAAGAAATAAACCACCAGTTCAAATGGACTACATACTAAGCTCATTCATTTATCTAACTGATCTTAGGATTTTTAGGAGTACTCAGGATTTTTTTAAAGGCTGCAATCATTTTAATAAGTCTGAAGTCATTATGGCTATTATGGCAGTCGCTCTGCTCCATGTTCCTTTAGTGCTGTTCGTGGCCTCATTAGCCGAAGAGCACTGCCGCTGCCGTCCCTGTTCGCCGTCCCCGGTTGACGTAAGCCATCCTTGCTCGTAAGTTACAGACAGTATTTCATCTAATTATTTTTCATCAATTATGTGAAAAAGGCCTATCTCTCTACGAGTCGGCATCATCGGGGAGATGCTTAGTCAGATTTATGAAAGGAAACCTGTGCCAGAAGTGGGGTGCTGTAATGAGCCAAATCAGCACAGACTGACAGTAACTTTATCATGTCTGGGTGGTGTGTAAGGAATAAAAGGATAGAGTAGCTGTCAACAACTGCTGACGACGGAGTTCTGGTCAAACTTCAGGGAAATTAGCGCCTTACTAAGACGATTATCTTTCTCAACGATTTTGAAAGTTTTCCATAACAGCTTTGTATAGTAGAATATATTGGCAAAAGTATGTGTACCCCTGACCACCACACACTAATAGGTGATTCTTCCCTAGTCTGTTGCCACAAAGTCAAAAGCACACAATTGTATAGAATGTCTCTGTATGCTGTAGCATTAAAATTTTCCTTCAATGGAACTAAGAGGCCCAAACATGAACAAAGCAAGCTCTATGAAGACATAAGATGTCTCACAGGGTAAAGATAGGTATAAGTCAAGACTCTTTTCTGTTCGGGCACCAAGGTGGTGGAATGAACTGCCCCTAGATGTGCTATATTTATATTTACATTTCTGGCATTTGGCAGATGCCCTTATCCTGAGTGACCTACATTTTGTCTTTTTTTATACAGCTGAGCAATTGAGGGTTAATGGCCTTGTTCAAGGGTCCAGCAGTGGCAGCTAGGTGGACCAGGGATTTGAACTCACAACCATCTGATCAGTAGTCCAACTTTAACTCCTAAGCTACCACATCCCCTCATATCTCCTCCCTCCTGAATGATGTGGAACATCCAAGAGGCAAGTTAATTCCTGTTTTCAGACTCAAGCTGGAAAGCATAAACTCTGTCCTGAAAACTTTCCTGAGCTGACAAACAGCACAAAGCCTTTTGAAGTGTACAGAGCTACACATTATGCTCAGATTCAAATGCCTGACCTCAATCAACCGAGCTCGCTTTCACTTACTGACTGCAGAAAGACGCAAAAACAAGCAGCAAATGAAGGTTGCTGATGAAGCATCTCAATGGAGGAAAATCAGCATTTGGGAATATCCATGGGTTCCAGCATGACAATGCCCATGTGGACAAAGCGAGCTCTATGAAGACATGGTGTCGAGGTTAAAGTTGTAAGAAAAGTGGAAGAAGAACTGGAGTTTCCTGCATGTGACTCACCACTGAACACCTTTGGGATGAACTGGAACACCGACTCACTGAACCCTAGACCTCCTCACTAATGCTTTTGTAGGTGAAAAACACAAATCCAAACAGCTATGTGAAGTGGAAGCCTTCCCACAAGAATAGAGCTTATTATAACAGCAAATGAGGGAATAAATCTGGAATAGGTTTTTCCAACAATCACACAAAGATGTTATGGTCAGCTGTCCAGTGTAGCTTTGAAGTGCTAACCATCTCTACAAAATGTGGACCAAGCTGAACTTTACCCAGCCCTCCATCTATACAGTGTAGGGCGATTACCAAAGAGCAAGAAGATACAGTAGGTTTCTTGCAGATACCCTCACTGGGATTTCTGAGCTCTTTTTTTTTTTTAAAATAGAGTTCCCTTAGAGAAACAAACAAAAAAAAATTTAGTGAGCAAGAAGCAACAGAAGGTGTGAGTGGATATTCACCATCAATGAAAGTTAGAAAGTTATTCCCAGAATATTCTCTGCGCACTGCACGTTATGTAATTCTGCATTTTAAGTGTCTGATGCTTGTGAAATCTGAATGCTGGCTGATTGTTAGATCACAGCCGCTACTCGATGGCACTGAGCCTCATTCTCATTCAAAGTTTTATTTATTTTGCTCTTGCATACACTCTTTTCAGAAAGTAACCCTGGTATAATCACATTAAAGAAGCTGTAGGAGGAACTGTGGAACGTCGTGGAGCGGGTTCACGGACGCCTTTTCAGCTCGGTCATGTTTGCCATTGTGCATAGCGGGGTGCATAAAAGGGTATTCGCAGCGTAAACACACAATCAAGGCTTTAGCAGCGGCGTTTTTTTTTGTTAGGATCCTGCTCTGAAAGACCGACACCAGCAATTATTGAGCTAAAGCACGGTGATGATGGACCGAGTCTAAACATTTTGAAGCTGACCGTGAGCACATAATAGGAGTAAATTGGCATGTTTTCATAGTGAAATGACCTGCTGAACAGAGCTGCACACAAATAAAGAGCGATGATGGATGAGAGGTTAGGATATGGGTGAGCGCATGGTAAAGTCTTTAACAGGCTGGAGGATTTCTCTTTCCTTCTCCTCAAACCCTCTTTAGACTCCCACACTCACATTCACCGCTTCAACTTTAGAGGTTTGGTCTCTTTGAGGTGCGCACATGAGCAAACACGAAGCACAAATATTTCATTTACTAAATGCAACACTGTCAACAGGCTGGATGTGTTCTCTTAAAGTCTTAAACGGGAGCTTCCAAAGAGAAACACACACACACACACACACACACACAACGCTCGCTTAAAGAATGCACAGCAAACATGCAATTTGTACATTGTTGTAAAGCATCAGTCATTGCATACTTTGTTGCTTGTAGAGAATTAGTTTCGCTATAGACACACAGGTGGAAGAATGCACAGCATGGAAGATCGACGACTCAAAGTTGTGACCTCAATATGTTTCGTTTCATTTAAAAACTCATTGTTTAAATTTGTACCAGGTCCTGATCTTTAGCCGCCGTTCTGCTCGGCTCTAGTAGTCACTTGTGATAAAGCATCGGATGCGGCATCGCATAAAGGCGCTCCGTCCTCATCGTAATTAGTTAAGGCACTCTCTTATCATATCAGCTGCAGGGCTAGCATGTGTCAATGCAGCTGTATAACTCACGCCCCTGTTGAAAGCTTGTTCTATTGATTACTACACTCCCATCTCCCTTTACCAGACTAATGAGCCGCCAGGATTTCCACTAGAAAGGTTAATACAATATCGAAACGTCAAGAGATTAATGATATCGTTTTCACTGCTGGGGCTCCTCGTTGACGGAGGTGACGAATTCCTTGCCCTTTTCACTAGGGCTCGAGTCACGTGCACGATCGTGGCCTGGATCTCGTCGGGCCCTGAGAGAGAGAAATCGGTGAAAGAACACAAGACGGAGAAGCACTAGAGGAAGAAAGGATGGCACAACTGAAGGGTTGGCTAGGTCTCTGTCAGAAAACAGATTAAATGAATCCATCTTCATTAGGATGATACAGAGAGCGAGTCAACCAAGCAACCGAGCCGGTGTGTATGTGTGTGCGTGCCTCTTCTGTTTTGCTCTGTCCACTGGCTTTGGATTATTTGGCATTTGTGGCTCAAACAATACATTTAATTACTAATCAGCAAGTTAAATCTCCAGTATGCTGTTAGTTAGCTAGATGCATTAATACAGACTGACAAAATATAGCACCAGCACAAAAATCCTTGTACTTGAATAAACGTAGACACATTAGCTACTCGAGTAAAAAGAGTATACACCGATCAGCCATAACATTGTGAGCAGTGAGAAGTGAAGTGAATAAGACTGATGATCTACTCATTATTTCAACTGTTAGTGGGTGGGATATATTAGGCAGCAAGTGAACATTTTGTCCTCAAAGTTGATGTGTTAGAAGCAGGAAAAATGGCAAGTGTAAGGATTTGAGCCTGATGAAGAACCAAATTGTGATGGCTAGACCACTGGATCAGAGCATCTCCAAAACTGCAGCTCTTATGGGGTGTTCCCGGTCTGCAGTGGTCAGTATCAGTATCTATCAAAAGTGCTCCAAGGAAGGAACAGTGGTGAACTGGAGACAGGGTCATGGGGGGGGTCAAGGCTCATTGATGCGCGTGGGGAGTGAAGGCTGGCCCATGTGATCCGATCCAATAGATGAGCTACTGTTGCTCTGATTGCTGAAGTAGTTAATGCTGGTTCTGATAGAAAGGAGTCAGAATACACAGTGCAGGACGGGTCAGGGCTGTTTTTGGCAGAAAAAGGGGGACCAACACAATATTAGGCATGTGGTTACAATGTTATGCCTGATCAGTGTATATTTTTAAAGTCTGCTTTTTATTTACTACCTGCGTCAGCTCCCTACGCTTCTCCATGGGCATCTGACCTCAACACAGGAAGCAATATATGAATCTGTCAACTGTTGGCTACTCTTGTAATCTTTTGTGAAGCTTTTCTCTAAATGCCTTTCCTTTAATAACTCAGTGTATATATCAGATTCAAAACACTGATGCTTGCCTACAAAGAATCTAAGAATGGACCAGCTCCCTCTCACCTCATAGCTCTTATTCCTCCTCACACTGTACCTCATTCCCTCAGATCTACTAGCACTGCTCTTCATCTCTCAGGGTAAGAGGTAGGTATACATCAAGACTCTTCTCTGTTCTGGCACAGAGGTGGTGGAATTAACTGCCCCTAGATAGTCCTATATTTCCTCCCAGCAGATGGTTGAGGCTGATGGTATCCTAAGTCTAGTGAACCAGTGTTGGATAGAGACTTCAAAGCACTTTTGTACGTCGCTCAGGAAAAGGACCTCTTTCAATGGTCATAAATGTAAAAGTAAAATGCTGTGAAGATTAATTTTTGCATAACAGTACATCCTGTCGCATGTTATTCTGCTTACACTGCAGCAATTTTTATTAACAATTAGTGTTAAATCTATTAATGAATTAGATGTGTATTTTAACTATACCAATATTTTAACTCCATTATATTATAGTCTTATATCTATCAATATTCTGCTCATTTCTTTACTATTCTATTGTTGCTTATTTTTAATCTATTTTTATTTTTATATTTTGTATAATGACTCTTTTTATTTTAAATTCTACTTTTCTTCAAGTGTATTTCTTATATTTTATATTCTTGTTTTACATTATTATTTAAATTATATCATATTTTAGATTCTACTTTTACATTTTTATTTAAATTATTTCCCATAAATATTTTATATTATATTTATGTTAACATTTTAATTTAAATTGTATTTCTTATATTTTACATTCTAGTTTTACATTTTTAATTAAATTATTTCTTACTTTATAATCTAGTTTTACATTTTAAATTATTTCTTATATTTTATATTTTAGTTTGACCTTTTTTTTGAATTTGCATTTATTATATTTTATATTTTAATTTTACATTTTTTTATTATTATTTCTTATATTTTATATTCTAGTTTTACATTTTTATTTCCATCATAGGTCAGTGGTAAAAAAAAAACATTTCACGGCATGTCGTACTGTGTATGATTGTGTATAAGACAAGTAAAATTTGAATTTGATTTTAATGGTTTATAGTAATATTCAAAGAGGCAATTAAATTCCTGTTTTTACACTCAAAAAAAGCAAACTGTACAGAGAAACTGGAAAGCATAAAGTCTGTCCTGAAAACTTTCCTGAGCTGATAAACACCATAAAGCATTGTGAAGAGTACAGAGTTACAATTATGCTCAGATTCAAACGTCTGACCTTAACCAACCGAGCTCGCTTTCACTTACTGAAGACTAAACTGAATGCAGAAAGACCCACAAACAAGCAGCATCTGAATGTGGCTTCAGTAAAAAAAAGAAAAAGGTTCCAGCCTTCAGGTGATCACTTCACTGACTGACTGCAAGGATTTAAAACTTTATTAAAGTATTAAAAACACCCTTTTATAACTCTGTTAGTCTGTCTCTTTACTTTTAAGCCTGTGAAAATGAAAGGGACTGTGTGAAAAAAAAAGCCTGTAATTCCGAAACACAATATATTTGTTAAATCCCTTAAATTAAAGCTTAAATTCTACACTTCAATCACATCTTGGTTGCTTCATTTCAAATCCATTGTGGTGGTGTTCTGCTGGGAAATTAACTAAAATTGTGTCATGGTTCAAACACCTATCTGTATAAAGTAGTATTATTTATAATTATTTGGTAAAAAATAATAATAATAATTACAAATGGTCTAGAAGCAGATTACTTCAAAAATAAATAGACATATGTTTATTATACTATTTTATAAATAACATTTATAAGAAATAAGAAAACTGTCATACAATCGTGTAAAAATCTGACACTAAATCATGTGACCTATCGTGTAGTGTAGAATAATAAATAATAATAATAATAAATACAAGCAGAATGTAAAAAATTTCTATGTCAAATATATTTCAAACAATTTCAATTAACCCATCCCCAGTTCTCCCTCCTGACCAACTGCCCATGATGTTGGAGGAGAGGAAGGAGAGCTGCATTCTAGCAGGACAGTACGTATCTGCCTGCCACAAGCTGAGGGACAGTGAGTGACCCACCCACCCTGCCTGTTGCTAAAATTAGCACCCTGCTAAAATGAGTATGAGTATGAAGGAACGCTCCTTCAGATGTTAGCATAGCCGAATTGCTCGTTGTCTCTAGTGAGCTTCTGTGCTGATAACTGGCACGGGAATATAGTGAGGCGTCTCAGTTCGGCTGTGGTAATTACATAACTTTAGAAAAGCGTAGGATCGGGGTGTTTGACGATTAAAAGATAATGCTGGATATTACTCCGGTTTTCTGGTTTGAACCTCATGTGCCGTGTCACCAGATGTTCATTCTTCCCCAGTTTGTGTTTTTAATTAGAGGCTCAGGCGTTCAGACTTGTAGCTGCTAATCTGTTCTTTCAGCTTGCGACGGGAGCGAGCCGAGCGTGAAAGTAATTGCCGAGTAGAACACAAATTGGATCTTAGCGAGATGTGACTCGCCGTCCCTGCAAGGCAGTGTTTGCACGGCGATTAGAACAATGCATGATTCTAAACTATTTTATCACGCACCCTTATGGATGTTTACGGTCAAAGGCTTAAGCAAGAAATTCTCATTGTGTGATTTTATTAAACTAAGAGACGATATAACTGCTCTACGCAGAGGAACCCACACATACAGCAGCCATTTAGATCGAGAGTAATTATATTTAATTATATGTACAGTCCAGCGCAGAATTATAAAAATATATGGATGAGGAACATTTCCTGGCAACCCTACAGAACATCTTAAAAGCACTAATAGTCACTGTTTTCTTTGTCATTCATCAATCACCAAACTTCTTTCTCCATAAATCAGTTTATATCAGCGTTTTGAAAGAACTCATCCCGCAGACTGAAGCTGTATTGTGAATTTTACACCAGTCGACTTCTTTACAACTGGAATGTACCAGCTACCAATTAAAGTGGAGTTAATTAACATCAATGGACTCTCTTTCTCTCTGAGTCGCTCTACACATGTATCTCTCTCTTTCTCTCTCTCCCTGTCTCTGAGTCTCTCTATGTCTCTCTATTCATGTACATCTCTCTCTGCGAGTCTCTCTATGTATGTATCTCTCTCTCTCTGCATGTATGTCTCTCTATGCATGACTGTGTGTGTGTCTCTCTCTCTCTCCCTCTCTCAGCATGTATCTCTCTCTCTCCCTCCCTCTTTCTGTCTCTCTATGCATGCATCTCTCTCTGTGTCTATTTTTGTCACAATTCCCTCTCTGTATCTCTCTATTTTTCTGTCTCACTCTCTTTTGCTTCTTTTTTCTGTCCATCTCTCTGCATATCCACTTTTTTCTGTCACCATGCCTTAGTCTCTACATGTCTCTCTCGTTCTCACTGTCTCACACTCTGCATCTTTCTTTTTGTTTCTGTCTCTCTCGCCATCCCTTCACCTTTCTCCTTCTCCCTCGCCCTTTGGGTGTGTGCCACGCTCTCTCTTCCCCTGACCCTGATGTCACAGCCAAATTGGAAAGAATTCACGTTATTAAGAGCAAATAAATAAATAAAAACAGTTATTTGTGTTTTTTTATAATGAGGTGAAATGAGAACATATGTCAAGTGGGAGCAGCAGCAAAGCCTGACCTTATTGCAGGAAACACTGCATTAATAATAATCATCAGGGTTGTGCGGTTAAGTTTATTCCCTTAACGCGCTGTATCGTCTGTTTCTGTGTCCTGTTTAGAACCTGTGGTGTTATTTGGGATGGTGTTCATATGCACAAACCTGAGAATGTGTGAAAGCTGTATGAAATCCTCCATCACTGACCGCTAACAACGAGTAGAGCCAGAAAACCTGAAACAAGGGTTTCACTCATTCAAAAAACTTGCATATTAATAAAACCACCCAAACTCCATGCCAATGCTGCCAAAGCTAATGCTGAAATTCACTTATAATACTCTTCAAATGTGAAGGAAATTATTGCAAAAAAAATATAATATAAATATATAAATATATTATAAATATATATTTTATATTATATTAATTATAATTATTATTATATTATATTTAAGTTATAAATAACTTAAAAAATAATAATTTAAGAAATATTTCCCCAACTACCAGTCACTGGTACAAAAAAGGTTGGGGAACCCTGATTTAAGACACACCTATTCAAAGACTCCGCCTTCAACTATAATAATTGATAACCTGAAGGACGAGACTAGGAGTCAAGAGTGGTTAGGCCACCGTCTTGAAGCTCGAACTTCACTCAAATTTGATCCAGTTCAACTAGCATAACCAATCAGATCCATAGATAAATAAAAATCAGCACAGAAATCAGTTTGTAATGCATTAGTGAGAGCTTTGCAGTAAATAATGCTACATTTTAAATGGCTTACAGGTCAAACTTACTAATTTTTCAAAGAAGCATTATAGATCTATAAACAAATAAAGGACAGTCTGATTTGAAGGTGAAGCCCAAGCAGCCAGAAGAGCGAATGAAGCGAAGGACGGTTTACGCTTCTCAAAATATCCGTACAGAAACATAGCAGACGATCTTCCTGCAACATTACCTTGTTGTTAATTTGCTGCTTCAGTGACACGTGTCATCACAGAGGTTAAATCTAATAGCCTCGACTACACTCATGCAGAAAAAATAAAAGGAGGCGTCGTTGTGTGACTAAAAATAATAGCCACAATCACGTCTTTCTGAGGCCTGGGATGTACGAGAGATCACGTCTGATGAAAGGCGGAGATTGTACAAGAAGTTAAACTACACCATCAGGAATCAGTCGCTCTAGACACTAGACAAATTATCTCACTGATTCATTATTCATATGATGGAGAACGTATGGCCATCCCGACTGTCAATTAGAAAGAAAGTGTCTCGTTTCCCCTATTCTGACCCCTTTCTATCAGAACCAGCATTAACTTCAACAATTTGAGCAACAGTAGCTCGTCTGTTGGATCGGATCACACGGGCCAGCCTTTGCTCCCCACATCCATCAATGAGCCTCAACAGCCCATGACCCTGTCTCCAGTTCACCACTGTTCCTTCCTTGGAGCACTTCTGATAGATACTGACCACTGCAGATCGGGAACACCCCACAAGAGCTACAGTTTTGGAGATGCTCTGATCCAGTGGTCTAGCCATCACAATTTGGTTCTTCATCAAGCTCAAATCCTTACACTTGTCCATTTTTCCTGCTTCTAACATCAACTTTGAGGACAAAATGTTCACTTGCTGCCTAATATATCCCACCCACTAACAGGTGCCATGATGAGGAGATCATCAGTCTTATTCACTTCACCTCTCACTGCTCATAATGTTATACCTGATCGGTGTAAGCAGCATGTTAACTGTTGAGTTGAATTAACTGATTTAACACAACAGGTTTGCTGACTAAACTTAGATCAGTTATTATTGTCAGATTTCCTTTATTCACATTCTGTTATTTAGTGAGAGTGAGAGTGAGAGTGAGAGAGAGAGAGAGAGAGAGAGAGAGAGAGCTAGCAGAGCTTGCGAGACATGCACAAAACCCATGCACCACTGAGCATGAAGTTGGACCTGACAGAGCGAAAGCTCCTGGACAGCCCTGTTTCCTTTCAGTTGTTTTGGTTTTGTTGAGTTTTTAGAAATGCCCTGAAAAAGCATGGACTAAATAAACATGAGCCCAGCGCTCATGGACACGTGAGCCCAGTGTCTCCAGAGTCTCTCTCGAGACACTGAGGTTCTAGAATGATGTAAAAAGAAGTTACCATGAGAAGACACCTCACATACCACACCTGTTGTTCTTCATTAAACTGATAAGTTTTAAGCCCTCACTTGTA
>NC_080726.1:3048204-3050704 GCF_019097595.1 Hemibagrus wyckioides
CCTTCGAGGACGATTCTCTGCATAGATAAAGACGCAGCTGGAATTCGGTCTTCGGAATCGTTATCTTCGTGTAAATTAGAAAATAAAGTTAAAAAAAATAAGTAAATAATAATAATAATAATAATAATAATAATAATAATAATAATAATAATAATAAGTGCTTTAAAACTAAAATGAAGGAATAAATATTGTTCAATTCTAAAAGTCAGCGTCTCGAATGGAGTTATTTTATTTTTTTAAATCGCAGTTCGTTTGTAAGACTAACGTGTAATAAATTAGTGTTTCAACATGTACACTAGAAACAAAATAAAAAATAAATCCACACAAAAGATGGTTGCAAGCGACTCTCCAGCTGTGGCGCCACAGAGACAGGCTCTTCATGACGCTCAACAGGCCAGCGCTTTGTTTAGAGAAAGCACTAAAACAGGAGATGTGTACGATTTCAGAAGAAACATACACGCTATTTTTGTTCATATGGCTTTTAAAATCGCTCGTGTTTTAAGTGCTTACTGATCCGTCTTTCAGAGGAGGAAAGAACAAACAAACAAATCGGAGGATGTTGTGATCATAAATAGCTAGCATGACAACTTATGACGCGATCAGCTTCAACACTGTCAGCTTGATGTCTCAGATAGAGAGAGAGAGAGAGAGAGAGAGAGAGAGAGAGAAAGGCTGAAAGAATAGAAAGAAAAGAGAGAGAGTGAGACAGAAAGAATAGACAGTGAGACAGATAGATATTGAGAGACAGAAAGGCTGAAAGAATAGAAATGAGAGAGAGAGAGAGAGAGAGAGAGACAGAGAGAGAGAGAGAGAGAGACAGAGAGAGAGAGAGAGAGAGAGAGAGAGACAAGCACATAGTGAAGAAGGAGTGTTATGTGACACAAATCCACTTGTTATGAAACACCACTGAGATAAAAAACTATGACCACCTTCACTTCATGTAAAAGTCTGGGGTGAAGTAAACCATAACTAGACAGTAGAAGTGTTGGATCCAGGTGTACAGACCTGAGCATCTGGCTCTGAGTATCTCTGAAACAGCAAGGCAAGCGGCTACTCCTGGTCAGCAGTGGTGAGTACTGATGAACCACTGACTATAGAAAGGCTCATGGATACACAGACCTGGATACAGAGGGGTGAAGCTGCAGACCACCAGAGTGTCCATGGTGAACCTGTCCATGATCACAGGCTCCTACAATGTGCACGTTTACATTCCTATCATTTAGCAGATGCCCTTATTCAGAGTGACTTACATTTTTATCCCATTTTATACAACTAAGCAATTAAGGGATTAAGGGCCTTGCTCAGGGGCCCAGCAGTGGCAGCTTGGTGGAGCTGGGATTCAAACTCACAACATTCTGATCAGTAGTCTAATGCTTTATCCACATCCCCAACACATGGGCATCAGAACCAGACCCTGGAGCAAGGGTTAGATGTTTATCTGTTCAGATGAGTCAGAAATGCCCTGTTACATCACTACTGTAGGAAGAAGACAAGCTCATGGGGGCAGATGTTCTTTCACGTGGATGTCAGTTTGACACACGCCACGCTACTATATTATAACTGAGCAGCTGAAGGTTTGGGGCCTTGCTCAGGGGCCCAGCAGTGGCAAACTGGTTAAACTGTCTCTGGGATTTGAACTCACAACCTTCTGATCAACTTCCCTATCAGTGAGGACCAGGACCAGGAACAAATGCCTCAGATCTCAGTGGGACGTTCTGGAAAAACAAGTCCGATCCAATCTGACTCAGTGCCAGAAACCACAGCACACCTTCAGAGATCTTGTAGAGTTCATGCCTAGGGGTCAGGTGGTCATAATATTTTATCTCACTGGTGTATTGGTGCACTTTTTGGAAAGTTTACTCAGTATTTTTTATTATTATTATTCTTCAAACATATTTCCCGTCCCTCCATCATCAGGTTCTGTCAGAACTCAACCCCAAAACGTGCAACTCTGCCTCGTACCTCTTATCTCCACAGACAAATCCTGCACCGAACACATGAGCATACTTTAATCTTAAATATCTCTGTACATGGCTATATGCGTCTCTTTTTTTTCTTCTTCTCTTTTTCTCTAGTTACAGTACAACTTCTCCTCCTTCTCCTCATCATAGAATCTCCTCTGCCCCAGTGCTTCATGTCAGCGGGAGCCATGTTTGTTTTTTGTGCTTTTCACCAAAATTGCAGTGCAAAAGAAAATCACTTTCATAATAACAACAATATAAAAGAAAACCTTGGATGGTTGGATAGATGGATTGATGGATGGATGGATGGATGGAGAAATCTGTGAACTCTTTATAGCCTTCCAAAATTTCCAATTCACATAAATTACAAAGAAAGAACAGTGAAAAAGTGAGCGAACGCAATCCGGCTTGCATAGCGATGCAATAACGATTTTTCAATGAGGAATTTCATATTTACAGGAATTTTTTCTTTTCCCCAGTTCACAGAAGGACTCAAAATTCTCAAGATTCTTCTTTGTGTTTTATTTATTTTTTCTTCT
>NC_080726.1:3055704-3073204 GCF_019097595.1 Hemibagrus wyckioides
TTAGCCTAATGTTTTGTCCTATATATACACCAGCCCTTTGTATCTGTCTTTCTCAGTCATTGTTTTTAATTTGCATGGTGCGGTTAGACGCCGTTGTTTCCAGGTTCCCGTGTTATAGTTTTTGTTACTCATGTAGTATTTGTCCAGTGTTTTGTTTAAGGCTTTTAGTTTTGTTAATAAAGCAGCGCTATAAGTTTATCCTGCATGTGGGTCTGTTTATCTGCACGCAGGCGATCACAATTACCAGATCCGAGAGATCTGAGTTCGATCCCTGCTTCACGTGGTGACCATTACACATGTGTTCAGATCCCAATCATCTGCCTCTGCCTGGGCCCTTGAGCAAGGCCCTTACCCTGCAACTGCTCAGTTGTATAAATAAGATAAATGTAATTTGCTGTGGATAATGGTGTCTGGTACACACCCTAGCATTTAAATGTAACTCAATCTGAATAAAGTAATCTGGTTCTCAGGTGTAACTAAAGAACAGAAGTTTCCCATTATAATGATTAGTACCTCCTTTTGTTAAGAGATATATACAAACACCAGACCCTGCTATACCCACAGCTAGTGTTTCAGTGTGGTTACCAGAGAAACCAATTTGATTTCATGACTTCTTGTGGCAAAGCATCTCCTGAATGTGTCCTAGTGAAAATTTCCCAGCGATCTTACTGTTCAGATACAGAGTTGGTAAACTTCACTGAAATAGCAGGAAAGAAAATCGGCATGTGAGGACAAACATCTGCACACTTGCCTTATTTATATTTTCTAGCATGTAAAAGACGTTTGCCTGCATTACAATCATCCAGCATTTGAAATGAACACACACCTAAAGTAAGGCATTTTCTTTTAGCGTACTAGGTATACAAAGTATACGCAACCCCATTGTGTATTATTTCTTGCACACAAAAAGTAATTTAGGAAATAACATAAATCAGGATATTGTTTGAAATAGCACAAGCGAAAGAAAGGCTCGGGAAAGCTAAATCACCTCCTGTCTCTGCTCAGAAACGGCTTTGTTTCTCTACCAAAGGAAAAAAAATCCTTGCTTCCCCTGAGCCCATCTTTCAACAAAGCAACACTGAATTTAATGAATGAGGTGTGGTGCCAAAGTGTGTGCCGAGGCCCTGCGCTACTCCACTTCAGAAGGACAGACTCCATAGAAAAAGAAAAAAAACCCCGCACAGACAGAGTGCAGTTCGATGAAAGCCCACACTCTGCTAACACACCCTGCGAGAGGATGGGATGTCATCGCTAATAGAGATTCAGCTAAATGCATTTCCAAAATGCTGTACCGCATTTCTTCCTGTTACAGTGGAAATGGGGTCAGGAGCTGAAAACAAAACAAAAGACGACTCGTCTGCTAACGGAACGTTCGGAAAGTCATTTCTTATATATTTCCTTGGAAATGTAGCAAGACGGAATTACCGTTACAGCCCTGAGGTTGATTATTGTCCTAGAATACCGAATAAAATTTGCCATACATTTTATCCTTTTAGAGTTACATTTAAAACTGTGGAACATGCTAGTTTCTGTCATCACTTTATGTTATATCAGCTTGTTACATTACCAAGAAACTGCTCTAGACCAAAGAATTAACAAAAGAACTTCCTTAAGGTTCTATACAGAACCCTGGGGTTCTGCACTTGGCCAAAATAACCATTTGGAGAGAAATTAATATAACTTTGATATTAAAATGCTTCTGAGAAATATTGAAAATATTTATAGAAAAAATAATAATAATTGATTAAATTAGTGAAATAATTCTGAGATGATAAAAAATAAAATAATAATAATAATAATAATAATAATAATAATAATAATAATAATAATAATAATAATAAATCTTTTTTTGATGAACCTTTAAATTCCACACACCACATATAAAACAATCATCCTTTTATGAGTGCAATGAATGTAGAAAGCACTGACACTGGAGACTCCTTCCTTAAATACAAAAAACAAAACTCCTTACAGAAAACTTCATGGCTGCTCCCTACAAGTGTGAAGGGTCGCCATAGGGGACTAACTGGTCCACAAAACAACTTGGCACAGGTTTTACGACGGATGCCCTTCCTGACGCAACCCTCCCATTTTATTCTGGGCTTGGGACCGGCACTGCATCCAGTGGCTGGGGTGTGGGCAGTGGCTGGGAATCAAACCTGGGCCTTTCACATGGAAGGCGAGAAACCTACCACTGAGCCACCAGCGCCCTAAAAAACTTCACTGTATCATTGATTATATTTAAATTTGTTAAATTACAGTGCAGCTTATTACTGTGAATGAGCAATTAATACAGACATGAGTTTAAGGGCTTCGGTATTATGTGATGCTCAATAATTAATGATTATTTATTTATTCATTGTCTATACCCGCTTATTCCTAGGACTCCTAGGGTCACGGGGGTCTGCTGGAGCCTATCCCAGTGCACATAGGGCGAAAGGCAGGGGTACACCCTGGACAGGTCACCAGTCCATCACAGGGCCACACATAGACAAACAACCACACACACACTCACTCACTCACTCACTCACTCCTATGGGCAATCTAGAATTACCAATCAACCTAATGTACATGCTTTTGGACTGTGGGAGGAAACCAGAGTACCCAGAGTAAACCCACGCAGGCACGGGGAGAACATGCAAACTCGACACAGAAAGGCCCCAGCCTGTTCGACTCCGGGATTCGAACCCAGGACCGTCTTGCTGTGAGGCAACAGTGCTAACCACTAAGCCCCCGTGCTGCCCCTTATTTATTTATTTAATTCATGATAATTAAAGTACATATTGTACTTTATATTGTCACAATGTCAGATTGTTCTGTGCCTCTGACTGAAAATACAAACAAAAACACTCAGTTAAGCATACAGTGTATACAGTATAGGGTTCTCTGAATTAAATACAGCGGAACCTCGACATATGAATTTACTTGGTTCTTAAGGTGAAAATGTGTATTGAAATGAATTTCTCCACAAGAAATAATGTAAATGCAGATAATCCGTTCCAGCCGCCCAAAAATATATCCAATATTCCCAATACTCAGCGTATGTAAACTGTATGGCTGCTTACAAAGAACTGACCCAAGCCAAGCATTTCATGTCAAGGCTCCTCACAGGAAGTCGTGCCACCAAGCTTGGGCTAAAAATAGAACAGACCACCCACACCACCAATCTGTCACCAAAAAAACACCAGAAAAATCACCTAACTTTTGAACGCATGCCGAAGTTAACGTTGGTATTGTGGGTTTACTCTTTCCATACAGCTTTCTCTGACTGAAAAAAAATTCGTAAACCCGCTTCGGTTGGCTTCGCTTGGTTTCCCCCTGATGCTAACAAGTTTTGAAAGGCTCCCGGACGTACTCACTAACTTAGCCGGTGTTCGGTTTGGTACTTTGTATGCCGAAAATGCTTTGTATGCTGATGCAAAATTTCAATTCTTAATTTGTAAGGGAGGGCATTCGTATGCTGAGGTTCCACTGTTAGAGTCTTTTAAAGCACCAGTGCCATGTGGAAACATTTGGGCCACATGTTTGAACTAATCAGAAGCAGTGCAGAACGGTGCATGGTTAATATTCAGGGCTCGGCTAAGCCGTGTTATCTGGGTCATAAAAGCCATCCAGCACCCCGCTGCCACTGAAGCTGATTTATACCAGCTCCTGCCCCTCATATGCATATCGTTAAGCATCGTAATTATTCCTCATGACGAGCTGATGTATCTGCTCGCCTTTTGGGTCATGTGATGGCGTTTATGAGAGCGTGGTCAACCACGCCGGTTTGGGAGTGAGCTCACTGGAGACGTTACAAAGCTCATAAAGCATGCTGGCTGATAAAATATACTTAAATGAAGCAGACCGTATTCATGGCTGCTTGTACATAAGTGCTTTTTAGCTTGAGGGGTATGGGAGAATCTGAGTTTATAAGAATTTTTACTGTGCAATCGAGTAAAACAATGACGTTTGGCGTAGCATATTAAAACTATACGATATTGTACAACACAGTAGAGCCATAGTAACACTGTAGTATTACAAAATATATTAAATCCATATGGTACAGTATAAACCACAGTATAGAGCAATATAAACTCAATGTATGAGAGCTACATCCTTCAGCAACCTAGCATAACATCACAATGATGTACAACACCGGATTCCCCCCAGGAACAATTTAAACCTTTTTTTTTCTCAGTGTATAGTTTATACACACTCACACTGTTACGCCTTTTTCCCAGCAGACGCATGTTTTCAACACCTCTGTTAGGAAAAAAAAGTAGTCGTGATCTCTTTCTTCTTTCCCCGGTCTGTCAGGAGAGCGGGGAGTGAGGCAGCGTGGTGTAGAGATAAAGGGAAATAGTCTGTTTGCTGAGTAACACACTGGCAGGGAGATGCAGTGGATTAGGTTGAGGCCTTCACCTTCTATTCCCCTAAATATATCTGTACAGCGAGGTGTCAAAGCCGGCAAAGCTAGCGCTCCATCACGCCACCGAGAAAAGTGCATCTCGTAGCTCTCTCAAGCTTGTCTCCGGCTCAACTTCACAACTTCTCTGTCTCTTTTTTTACCCGCATCTCCTTTCATATACTGCTCACGTTCACAGATACTAACCTCCTCTCTTTCTTCACCTTCATCATTTTTCACAAATCTGTTATCTGCACTCTGATTTGGGGAGGTGTTCCCTGAAATCAAATCCCTCACCAGTAAGGGTAACAGTCTGGAAAATTACAGTCGGAAAAAAGAGCATGAAACATGTCAGCCATTTTGACGAATACATATACTATACTGTATACTCCAGCCTTCATGTAAAGCTATCGTGTTTTTTTTTTTTAACTTCCTCCTTCCTGTGACGGGAGAAGAATAGACTCTCTGTTTCCAGTCGTGCGATGTCATACCCTTCATGTGTCCGCTATGACAGACGGCTCATAAAACCTTTTCAATGCGTTGTAAAAATGGAAATGACTCTTTCTGGATGGAACGAGGAAAATAGCTGAACGTGAGACTTGTTCCAATTTTTGCTGGGTGGTAATATAAATGTGATGCACTTCCAGTTCCTGACTCTATTTTTCACTGTGTTTCTCTCTCTCTCTCTCTCTCTCTCTCTCTCTCTCTCGGTGTTCATTACATTCCTGTTTTTTCTCTCTTCCCAATTTCATAACCTTTTTTAAAATTCATGGACTTTTCTTATCTCTCCTCAATTAATTTTAATTCAGTAATGTTTGGCCCTGAACAACGTCTTGAACAAACTCGATTTAAATTGAATGCACTCATTTTCACGAAGGTATGAGGTGTGTTTTTGGCAGGGAGTGATGGCCGTCCTCTCCTTCAAACATAAGCTTTGTTAAAGTTTAAATCTGTCAAATGATCTCATGGGAAATATGTAAGGGTGATGTTCATCCCAGCCCCTATCATTAACCTCGACCTTCATAACTTTTCATACGATCTTATACGAGTCGTGTGAACTGACTGGTAAATTCTGCAAGAAAAAAAAAAAAAAAAAAAAAAAAATATATATATATATATATATATATATATATATATATACATATATTTCAAACTATATCTCTACATGCTATATGTACATAAATACGCATAAACATTTGTGAATACTGCCCTGGTAAACATTGCTAACGCAACCATAAAGCGATAAGATGAAATTTGTCGCTTTTAGATTAGGAATCATTGGCAAGCTGTTATTTCCGTTGTTTTATCTCTGACCTGCATGTGGGTTTGAGCTGTAATTTGATCTGCACTCGGATAAGGATGCTGTGATCTCCCTCACAGAAGGAGCTGATGCATAATGGACTTTTTTTTTCTTGCCTGATTCTGAAGGTCAGTTGGATTTTTCTCTTTGTCCCAATTCATGCTGGAGTCCAGCTAGGGACTGATTGAACTGAATTAAACTGCTTGAAATGGGGGAAAAGATGGCTGAGATAAAAAACAAATTAAACAGTTATGCCTCTAGTGGAGTAAGACTGTGAGCAAGTAGGATTGAATAGGATTCGCAAAACCGTAAAGTACCATGAAAAATATTTCACTTTACCCGGAGTTTTCAATGGTAGTGTAGTATAGCCATGATGTACCATATTAAATAACAGTATACTATAATCATACTGTACCAGAGTACTACCCTAGAGTTCCACTGTGGAAAAAAAAGTAAAGTTATAAAAAACATAGTATAGTACAGCATAGCATAGTGTAAAGTACACTATAGAGTGTAAATTGGTGTTAAACCATAGTGTATAGTGATGTATAGTCATGATGCACTATTGTTAAATGACTGCATACTCAACTATGATCATTCTGTACCAGAGTAATGTCACAGTGTTCCAACAGTATAACCACAGAGTCTTAAAAAAACACATACTACACAGTAATATATAACCAGAGCATTGTGGAGTAAACCACAGAGTTGCATAGTAAATATAGTATAATTATGGTATAGAGTAAAAGTATAATATTTTGTAGTAAAGTATAATATCCTGTAGTACGGTATATTATAATATAGTATGATGTACCACAGGAAACTATAAATCACAGAATACTACATTATAATCATACTGTATCACAGTATTTCCATTGTCTTCCACTGTGAACCAAAGTGGTATTATAAAAAAAATAGTATAGTGTAGTATTACCATTAAGTCCCATAGTACAGTATAACCGTGGTATACCACAGTAAAATAGTATGATTATAGCAGGACCAATGTATTGTGTAGGACACAGATAAAGTACCATAAAACCCGTGGTGTAATGAGAAAAGTATAATATAGACGTGGCATACTTTAGAAAAAAGTCACAGTACTGTACAGTATCCTGCCTATATTATACTATACTACTGTACACTATACCATAGCACACTATTACACACTATACTGTACAGTACCATGTCTATCCTATACTATACTCTATACTATACCACACCACAACATTATATGCTATACTATACCTTACTATACCATGCCTATACTATACTGTACTATACTATACTATACTACTCTACACTTTACTACACTGTACTGCACTATACTGTAATATACTACACTGTACTGTACTATATTGTACTATTCAATACTATACTATACTAGGGCTATAGTATATATATTATACTATATTACACTATGTGGCACAGTTGTTATATTGTAGTACTGTATAATGTATAAGTGTGAATTATAAAGCTCTCTACTGTTTAGGTTTGCAAAATTATATATATTTAGGCAGACACATGAAACTGTTTATGTACACTAAAAATGGTTACATACTGCTTAGGGGTTTACTTCCTTAAATATTACAGCTGTCTCATAGACCTTATGGAGTGGACGGAGAATCTCACCTGTTACCGAGCTGTCTAAGTTGTCCATGCTGGATCCAGGTGTGTGTTCGATACCCCGGAGCGGTGGTGGTGACATCTCATAACCTTCGTCTTCCTCTTCCTCCTCCTCATCGTCCTCATCCTCGTCAGGGAGATCTGTCTCGATGTCGGACATGAGGGTGCTGGACATGTAGCCTATGGGAGGAGCAGGAGCTTGAGGGGGATACGGGCCTCCCTGCATGTGCCTGGGTAAAATAAAACACATCACCACACACACACACACACACACACACACACATATCACACCAAGCCCAGACATTTCCATATTTGAGTGGGGGCTCAGACAGGATGTCAGCCAGAGACAAAAGGTGTCAAGAGACGCAGCGAGATGAATGGGAAACATGTAGAGGAGGAGGTATCTGTCACAGCAAATTTGCAATTCCTGGAACGCTCCACGTCAAGCTTCAGATGAATCGGGACAATTCGGCTAATTCAACGTTGCCGCGCTTCGCATGCTAACACAATGACCCCCGCTAATTGCAGCTGAGGAGGATACAATACCAAGCTCCACAGGCATGCTAGCATCGTAGCTGTCACCTCCTAAACAGCCAGGTCCGCTGACAGGCCCAGAGCGTACATGTTAGTGTGTACGTGAGTGTCAATGCGAGCATCTTTGATGTGGCTATGCCTAGATTTGGGTATAATCACGGGCTCTTCCCTGTTGTCAAAGATTTACTTGAAGCAACGTAGTCATTACTCAAGAAACATGACATTTCCTTCTTGACAAGCCGAGCCTATTCCCCGTGAGGGAGCGCAGAAATGAACATGTGCCAGGTTTCAGGACTGAGGGACAGGATGAAGCATGTGGCTCATTTGCTTTGCATGAAAGCCATAAAAACGCAACGCTGACATGCACCAGAGAACTATTTTAAATAGGGTCTTAGCATTTATTCCAGCCCTTTGATTTCCTTTTTTTCTGTTTCTCCTCCAGGTCTGAAAAGAAAGTTTGGAAAATTAGCCAGAGGATTGTGATTAATTGGTTTTGCCAGGAAGTTAAATGTTGTGGTTATGCGGCTGAGAGCAGTCTGTATTTAGACATCCAAAGAACTTTTTTTCTTTTTGCTATAAATTACAGTCTGGACCTTTGCATTGAGTTCATATTTCATTTCAAAGCGCTGTGCCAATGCTGCAGACGGAGGAGAGAGAAAAAAATAAAGGAAATGAAAGAAGGAAAAAAAGAAAGAGAAGACTGTACATAAGTAAATGTAGTAAATAAAAGAAGAACAAAAGAAAGAAAAGAAAGAGAGAAATGAAATGAGGAAAGAAAATGAAAGATGGAATGAAATACACAAAAAAGGGAAAAAACTGAAGAATTATGAAAATCTGAAATAATAAAATTAAGTAAATAAATGAAAACTGGTAGAAAGAAAGAAAGAAAGAAAGAAAGAAAGAAAGAAAGAAAGAAAGAAAGAAAGAAAGAAAGAAAGAAAGAAAGAAAGAAGGAAAGAAAAATAAATAAAGAAAGAAAAGAATTGAAAACTGAAAGAATCAATTATATAAAATGAAAATAAATGCTATACTAAATTAAAAGAGATAAATGGATGAATATAAAGATATTTTTTCTCTGTAATTTCATCAGACTGAAATAATCAAATATAATATTCTTGTATAATATTTTGTCTATAAGGTCAGCAGGTTTTTGAAGGGAAGAAGGGAAACCCTGAGACAGTGCTTGGCTCCTCACCATGTCTGCTTGGCCATGTCCAGCTGGTACTGCCTCGCCAGCTCGTCCAGATGTGCGTGCAGCATGGGCTGTGTCTCGTCTCGAGGGGACGGGGTCAGCGTGGCCGTGGACTGTTTCCCGAAGGACATGGCCGCAGGAGACGATGCCACGCCGCGGACAGGCGGAGTCGGGACACGCTCCTCTTCCTCCTCCAGCTCATCCTCCACTCCCTGGTGAAGGTAGGTCTGCACGGGCAGAGGGTGTCCCCACCCATCACTGTCATAGCTACAGCACAGAAAACACACAGGGATGATATGGAGTGAACGAGGGATGATAAAGAAAAAAAAATAGATTCATGAAGATTTACTTCAGCCCTCTTCGGAAAGGATTAGTTTTAATAATCAACAGACAGTATATAGAGTTCCTTCCTTCCTTCCTTCCTACTTTTCTTTTTTCCTTCTTTCTTTTCTTTCTTCTCTAGTTCCTTTTCAATATTTCGTTCGTTGGTTTGTTTGTTTGACTGTTCCTTCCTTCCTTCCTTCCTTCCTTCCTTCCTTCATTTCTTCCTTTTTTAGTTCCTTCCTTCGACTCTTTCTTCCTTCCTTCCTTCCTTAGATTCTACTTTTTTTCAATCCTTCCTTCATTAGTTCACTTTCCTCCCTTCATTCGTTTGTTAGATCTGTTTGTCCTTCCTTTTTGTTAGTTCCATCCTGCCTTCATTAGTTCCTTCCTTGCATCCTTACTTGCTTAGTTATTTCTTTCAATCCTCTTCTTCTTTCCTTTTTTATTCTCTAGTTCCTTTTCAATCCTTCCTTCCTTCCTTCCTTCCTTCCACTCTTCCTTCCTTCCTTTCTATCTTTTTTCACTCAGGGTATGAATGTTGCTGAAACGTGTAAACCATCAGTTCATCAAAATTCTGAATATTCTTTACTATACTTTACTGAGGCTGAAATTTCCACAAAGGAGTCCACAGAGTTCTGAGTTATTTTTTTCCTCCCAGCAGGACGATGGCTGTCGAGCGTCTTGCCTTTCCTAACACTCCGCTCCTACACGCTGCACTAATACACACCATAAAGCCGACGCTCATTAAAAGAATTTGTCAGTGCACAGCCCAGAGGACATAACAGTTTTAATCTGAAGCCGTTAAAGACACGAGTGAGATTTACAGTGCAGAAGAGTCCTCATTTGCCAGATAGCCTATTAAGCTGGATGACTCTCCGAGATGGAAATTAATGGGGTTGAAAGGCAAGCACACCTCTCCAGCAAGAGACTTAAGTGCTAAAACCACCCTGAGGTTTTTGAGTGCTACACACACACACACACACACACTTCTCTTAACGCAACAGGAAGGACTAATGACATAAAAGAAAAAGTAACCTGTACAGGGGTGCCAATAATTTTAAACACAGGAATTTTTTTATTCCTGTGCATGAACAAGGCTGGCTTTGTGTCTTACTGTGGTTATTATTATTATTATTATTATTATTATTATTATTATGATTATTATTATTATTATTAGTCTTTTAAAATTTCTATAACACTGCAATATTGCTCAAGAAAGAAAGGATCAAGGATCAAGAAAGAAAGGAAGTTCATTTGTTTGTTCTGTCTTTCCTTCCTTCCTCCCTGTGTTTGTCCTTCATTAACTAATTCCTTCATTAGTTTCTTTGTTCCATAATGCCTTCCTTCCTTCCTTCCTTCCTTCCAAAGCTCTTTTGTTTGTTCCTTTCTTCCTTCCTTCTAGTCATCCTTCCTTCCTTCTATCTTTACATAGTTCCTTCTTTCCTTCCTTTAGTAGTTTCTTCCTTTCTTTTTTTAGCTTTTCCTTCCTTCCTTCCTTCCTTCCTTCCTTCCTTCCTTCCTTCCTTCCTTCCTTCTTTGTTTTATTAGTTAGTTCTTTCATTAGTACTTTCTTTCCTTCCTTAATAAAGTTGTAACATTAATACAGATAGAAAATAGAACAAGAAGATTAGTCAGTCAGTGAATCAGTCAGTCAGTGAATCAGTCAGTTAGTGAGTCAGTGAGTCAATCAGTGGTTCAGTCAGTGAGTCAATCAGTGGTTCAGTCAAAGATTCAGTCAGTGAGTCAATCATTGGCTCAGTCAGTGAATCAGTCAGTGAGTCAATCAGTGAGTCAGTCAGTGAGTTGTCAGTGAGTCAATCAATAAATAAGTCAGTGGCTCAGTCAGTGAATCAGTCAATGAGTCAGTCAGTGAGTCAATCAGTGAATCAGTCAGTGAATCAGACAGTGAGTCAGTCAGTGAATCAGTTAGTGGCTTAGTCAGTGAGTCAGTCAGTGAGTCAATCATTGGCTCAGTCAGTGAGTCAATCAGTGAGTCAGTCAAAGATTCAGTCAGTGAGTCAATCAGTGGTTCAGTCAAAGATTCAGTCAGTGAGTCAATCATTGGCTCAGTCAGTGAATCAGTCAGTGAGTCAATCAGTGAGTCAGTCAGTGAGTTGTCAGTGAGTCAATCAGTAAATAAGTCAGTGGCTCAGTCAGTGAATCAGTCAATGAGTCAGTCAGTGAGTCAATCAGTGAATCAGTCAGTGAATCAGACAGTGAGTCAGTCAGTGAATCAGTTAGTGGCTTAGTCAGTGAGTCAGTCAGTGAGTCAATCATTGGCTCAGTCAGTGAGTCAATCAGTGAGTCAGTCAAAGATTCAGTCAGTGAGTCAATCAGTGGCTCAGTCAAAGATTCAGTCAGTGAGTCAATCAATGAATCAGTTAGTGAATCAGTGAGGTGGCTCAGTCAGTGAGTCGTACCCTCCTCCTTCATGGTGCTCGGTGCTGTAGTGCTCCAGCTCGGTGCCCGGTAGCGGGTGGACAGGAGGAGGAGGTAGAGGGACGTTTGCCCAGCTGGAGCCATTCGTCTTCGTGGGTTTGGCTCCTACTTTGGTCTTTTTCTTCTTCCCTCCTTTTCCACCTAAAAACAAAACAGAAGAATAAAAGAAGATCAGATGTGATCATCGACATGTCCTGGTGCTCACACACACACACACACACACACACACCCCTCTGAATCCCAGGGCTAATTCGAATTTCACCGTCTTGTGACACCTGAAATATTTTCCCCCTCTTTCGCTTTATCTCACTCGGAGTTTATCTGCACTTCAAGGCACCAGCTTTCTGTCACAACAGCACTCCTGAGGCTGGGCCATGAAAAAGAGGCTTTAGAGCGAGCGACTGATTGAACTCTGAAGGTTTCGAAAGAATAGACGAGACGAGAGACAGAGAAACAAACGACTGCTGCACTGCGTCCTGTCCTCCTCCTCCTCCTCTCCTCTCTCAATACCTCCCATGAAAGGAGGCTGAAATCCATCTGCTTTCCGCCGGGCCACGGCTCTGATGGAAATCTGCGCAGTTTATTTCATTTCTGTTGCCTTTCAAATATGACAAGAGCGAGCAGAAAGAAAAGAAAAGAAAAAAATAACGAAAAGACAAGAGAGTGCAGCGCAGACGGACAAACAGGCTGAATTTCATCACTTTGCTTTTAAAAAGGAAAAAAATAAATAATAAAATATATATATACACTATATTGCCAAAAGTATTCGCTCACTCGTTCAATATGACGTCGGTCCACCCTTTGCAGCTATAACAGCTTCAACTCTTCTGGGAAGGCTGTCCACAAGGTTTAGGAGTGTGTTTATGGGAATTTTTGACCATTCTTCCAGAAGCGCATTTGTGAGGTCACACACTGATGTTGGACGAGAAGGCCTGGCTCTCAGTCTCCGCTCTAATTCATCCCAAAGGTGTTCTATCGGGTTGAGGTCAGGACTCTGTGCAGGCCAGTCAAGTTCATCCACACCAGACTCTGTCATCCATGTCTTTATGGACCTTGCTTTGGTCACTGGTGCACAGTCATGTTGGAAGAGGAAGGGGCCAGCTCCAAACTGTTCCCACAAAGTTGGGAGCATGGAATTGTCCAAAATGTCTTGGTATGCTGAAGCATTCAGAGTTCCTTTCACTGGAACTAAGGGGCCAAGCCCAGCTCCTGAAAAACAACCCCACACCATAATCCCCCTCCACCAAACTTTACACTTGGCACAATGCAGTCAGACAAGTACCGTTCTCCTGGCAACCGCCAAACCCAGACTCGTCCATCAGATTGCCAGATGGAGAAGCACGATTCGTCACTCCAGAGAACGCGTCTCCACTGCTCTAGAGTCCAGTGGCGGCGTGCTTTACACCACTGCATCCGACGCTTTGCATTGCACTTGGTGATGTATGGCTTGGATGCAGCTGCTCGGCCATGGAAACCCATTCCATGAAGCTCTCTGCGCACTGTTCTTGAGCTAATCTGAAGGCCACATGAAGTTTGGAAGTCTGTAGTGATTGACTCTGCAGAAAGTTGGCGACCTCTTCACACTATGCGCCTCAGCATCCGCTGACCCCGCTCCGTCAGTTTACGTGGCCTACCACTTCGTGGCTGAGTTGCTGTCGTTCCCAAACACTTCCATGTTCTTATAATACAGCTGACAGTTGACCGTGGAATATTTAGGAGCGAGGAAATTTCACGACTGGATTTGTTGCACAGGTGGCATCCTATCACAGTTCCACGCTGGAATTCACTGAGCTCCTGAGAGCGACCCATTCTTTCACAAATGTTTGTAAAAACAGTCTGCATGCCTAGGTGCTTGATTTTATACACCTGTGGCCATGGAAGTGATTGGAACACCTGATTCTGATTATTTGGATCGAATACTTTTGGCAATATAGTGTATATATATATATATATATATATATGCTCTTTGAAGGGATTTATTTATTAAAGAAAAAAAAAATACAGCTTTACCTCTGACTCTGGAGACTCCTTCCATTTACGCTAAATAAAAGGCACAGTGTAGCCTTTAGTAATAAAAGGTGTTGAATTTCAAATGACTGCAACTTCAGCATTATTATTATTTTTATTTATTTATTTTTTGTATCTAAGCGAGCGTCTATGACTGAAAGGTTTCGTCAGAACCAGTTTGGACCAGAATAGATAAATTAGAACAGTGCTCAGTTCATAAAGTAGAACTTATGTTATTAGACAGACAGACAGACAGACTTAAATGTGGGATCCTCTAGATATCTGTGTATTTATATCCTAGACATGGTCATGTGACTAGAACTGAGACACTGGAATCATCTTTTAAAACTATTAATTATTTAAACTATTATTTTAAACTGTCTTCTTCTTCTTCTTTTCATTCTTTTTCTTCTTCTTTTTTTTCTTTTTATACTTATAATTCTTCTTCTTCTTAATATTTTTTTTAGCTGGTCAACTAATGAATATTTGTTTGTTTGTTTATTTTTTTTTTTAGATGGACGCTTGTCAGATCTCGTCCTTTGCTACAGTGATGTCCAGTCTTTCAGCAGTGACCCATCAGGAGGCTGATCAACTAATTTACACTTTCACAGTAACGACACACACACACACATGACGTGAAGTGTGTAGCCATGAAGAAAGATCTGAATCCAGCTTTAACATGGAGGTCTTGGAGCTGTAGAGGTGTCAGGATTGATCAGGAGACTGATTAACGCGTCACACCTCACCGCTTAACTCTGCATGTTTCTCCTGCGGTGGCTGCAGTCGAGCGGAAAATAGCTTTCCCTGACATAGCCGAGTCGGAAAGCGGCACGTGCTGGAATCTGTCATCTCCTGCTTTTCGGCTTGCGAGCGATCTATATTTGCTCTCGGTGGATAAAACCTTCGCTTTCGGGCGGCGCTGCTGCATGCTGAGGGGTTTTTTTTAGAACTGGGACATTTCATACGAGGCCAGAACCCCAAAAATCTTCACCAGACTGCTCTGGATGTCATTAAACGTAAAGTTTCTGAACTTTTTCTTTCTCTGAATCTCATTTTGACCGTGAATGTGGTTATATTTTTTGCCCTGTCGCTATCGCCGTGTTAAGTTATGCTAATCGTTCTCAGAGCTAGCTAGTGCTTTCTCCTTTAGCTGGATTTTTGCTCTCATTCACTCCCCATGTTCCAACACTGGCTTATTAACGTCACCAAATTCTGGATTGTGGAATGTTTACATTTTTAATATGATTAAAAAAAATCACACCTCATTTCTGATCGGATGAAATATTTACTCTCAAATGTTATGAGTGAGTGAGTTTCTCTAAAACTCTTTTCTTCTCCCCTCAACTCCTTTCTCCTTCCCTCATTCCCCTTTCCTTTCTTCTTGTCTCTTCTCGTCTCATCTCTTTATCTCTCCTCTTCTCTTCTTGTCTCTTGTCTTCTCTTCTTGTCTCGTCTTCTCATCTCATCACTTTATCTCTCTTCTCTTCTTGTCTCTTGTATTATCTCAACTCTTTATCTCTCTCTCTTCTCTTCTCTTCTCTTCTCTTCTCTTCTCTTCTCTTCTCTTCTCTTCTCTTCTTGTCTTCTAGTCTCATCTCTTTATCTCTCTTCTCTTCTCATCTTGTCTCTTGTCTTTTTGTCTCATCTCATCTCTTAATCTCTTTTTTCCCTTCTTGTCTCTTGTCTTCTCATCTCATCTCTTTATCTCTCTTCTCTTCTCGACTCTTTTTGTCGTCTCCTCATTTCATTTTGCCATTTTATCTCTCTTCTTCTCTTCTCTTCTCTTCTCTTCTCTTCTCTTCTCTTCTCTTCTCTTCTCTTCTCTTCTCTTCTCTTCTCTGGTCATTGATGTGTGATTGTGTGGATTTGTGTTTATTCAGTTAGAAGAGCATTAGTGAGGAGGTTCTGGGGTTCAGTCGGTGTTCCAGTTCAGTCCAGTGGGGTCAGATTTAGAATGCAGGACACTCCTCATCTTCACGTATCTCGGGAGCTTTGTGCACAGACACATTGTCTTGTGGAACAGCTTCAAGCCTATTAGCTCCACAGCATCCACAGACATTGTGTGTTTCAGACTTGGAGAATGTGGGTGTGATGATCAGGGGTGCACAAACATTTGCCCATATTGTTTCATATTTAGACTTTTTATAAGGCGCTTAGGTAGAGTCTCTCTGTACTTTTCCCATCTCCGGAGACACGACCAGAAAGAGATAAAAACCGGAGGAGGAAAAATCCGATTTGTCATGTGATGTTTGTGTTGCGCTCTATTAGAGAGCAGAGTTCCTCGTTGACGGAGAGCTATTGTTCCGCCGGCGCTCAGGGTTGAGTCGAAGGTGTCAAAGCAAGATGAATAAAGCATTCGAGTAATAAAAAAACAGCAACGGGCCGGAGGCGCTAGCGGCTAGTGGCCGCGGTGGAAGAGGAGTGCGGGAAGTAATTGAGTTTCCTAATCGTTCCTCTGGGCGACACTTTGGCTTCGGCCAATAAATGGAGGGACAGTGTGATCGCTCAATCACTGCCTTGCTTCCTCTGTCCACATCTCTCTCTCTCTTTCTCTCTCCCTCTCTCTCTCTCTCTCTCTCTCTCTGGTGAACATCAATATTGCAAGCAGCACACTGCAGAAGATCTCGGCCCCGGTCCTGAAATTATAGCCGACGCCAGCAGGAAGCGAATTAACCCAGAAGCCTCGAGACCAAACCGACTCTAAAAGGCTAAGATTTGGAAACGAAGGACACGTCTTTAGTTTGTCAGTCTCTTTTATTAACCGAGTTGAACGGAGACGAAGGTGCAGAGGACACGTGTGTCAAAACACGAGACAGAAGCGAAAGAATTTAACTGAGTATTTCATGCATTTCAACAAGCAAAGATAAGAGCCATGAGAGCAGGACACGTGGCGTTTTCATCCACCGGCTCTATTCAGCAGCTCTGACATCTGAGTTTTCACCTCTCCTTTCATTTCCCTGCCTTTCTTTCTCTCCCTCCCTGCTTTCTCTCCAGCTTCTTCCAACAAATTGTGACTCACGCTTTCAAATCCGTGGCCTACTTACTGAGATTCCTGTCTTCAGAAAATAGCACTGACTTCTTGTGTATGAATGTGTACAGGGTTTATTTAGCTCAAATATGAACGAAATATAGACACTGAGAGGCAAACTCTTCCTTCCTTCCTTCCTTCCTTCCTTCCTTCCTTCCTTCCTTCCTTCCTTCCTTCCTTCCACCCCTCCTTTTTCCCTCCCTCCCTCCCTTCCTTCCTCTTTTCTTCCTTCCTTCCTTCCTTCCTTCCTTCCTCTTTTCTTCCTTCCTTCCTTCCTTCCTTCCCTCCTTTCTTTCTTTCTTTCTTTCTGAATTCTTAAGTTCTGGATTCTAAACCTCTGGACTCCAAAGTTCTGGATTCTGAGTTCTGGAATCTGATTTCTTGACACTGAGTACTGGTTTTTGAGTTCTGAATTCTAACGTTCTGGATTTTGAGTTCTGAATTCTAAAGTTCTGGATTTTGAGTTCTGGACTCTAAGTTCTGGATTCTGATTGGTCAGAAGGTGTCACCCAGAGACGCTACACATAAAAATAAGTAAAGCCTCTCAAGAAACAATGAATAGGAGATTTCTGAAGAAATGTGAAATCTAAAGATTTCTGTGAGGTTCTACAGTCTCACACTCACACTCATGGAGACTTTTCAAGGTTTCTTCCTCATGAGTTTCCC
>NC_080726.1:3083204-3135704 GCF_019097595.1 Hemibagrus wyckioides
GAAGTGGATAATATAAGGAACAGGAAGTGGTAGCTCAGTGGTTAAGATGTTGGACTGCTGAGTTTAAATAGCACCAAAGGCTAGGTTCTGTCTGTCTGTCTGTCTGTCTCTCTCTGTTTGTCTGTCTGTCTCTCTTTCGCTCTGTCTGCCTGCCTCTCTCATTCTCTCTGTCTGTCTGCCTCTCTCTCTCTTTCTCTCTGTCTATCTGCCTCTCTCTGTCTGTCTGCCTCTCTCTCTTTCTCTCTGTCTGTCTGCCTCTCTCTCTCTTTGTCTTTCTCGTTGTCTATCTGTCTCCCTCTGTGTCTGTCTCCCTCTCTCTCTGTCTATCTGTCTCCCTCTGGGTCACATATACATTACTTCACATTCAAATTCATTCTTCACATATCCCATCCTTGGAGGTTGTGGTCAGAGCGCAGGGTCAGCCATGATACAGCACACCTGGAGCAGGGAGGGGTTCGGGCTCAATGGCGGCAGCTTGGCGGTGGTGGTGGCTTGAGCTTAACAACCCAGAGCCTAAACCACTTGAGCTAACACCACCCACCAAGCTGCCACTCTTGGGCCCCTGAGCGAGGCCCTTAACCCTCAACTCTATTAAACATGTAAGTTGCTTGGAATAGAAGTGTAGGGCAAATGTTGAAACTGTAAATATAATCCCTCTAAGAACACACGCTCAACCAATCAGATTAGAGGACTGGAACTAACTGGTGTGTGTGTGTGTGTATCAGAGTATCTGTTATAATGTAGCTTAGTGTTTATTACATTAAGTAAAATGCTGAATTTGCATAAATACAGCGCTTGAAGTTCATTTCCAAAACACAAAGGAAAAGTCTCAATGTACATCTAAAGAGGTTAATGCTCCTCAATGGGGCTCCTGAAATTTCCCGTCCTGCTCCATCGCTCTCCACGGTGTAGTACATCCTCCCCATTACGCCCTACAAGTGTGTGTGTGTGTGTGTGTGTGTGTGTAGGGGGTTTCAGTGAACAGGTGCTGACTTTCCCCTGCACACTGTGTCATAAAGGCCTTCATTAAGAGTTTAACCTGTCATGGGTGAATGCAGGAGGCCATTACGGGCACTTCAGCATCAGAGCTTGTTACTACTGTACGAACACACACACCCACCCACACACACACACACACACACACACACACCCACACACACACACCCACACACACACACCCACACACACACACACACCCACACACACACACACACACACACACACACACACACACACAGTATGATATGCCATTGTCTAATTAATAAAGCGTTCAGTAGCGAATTGTGATCCTGATCACCTCGAGTCACGCTGTTAAAGGAAAATAACAAACTCTATGCTTGATGTTGATTATTTTTCTGCCTCATAAACACCAAGCCTTTACTCCTTTATTCCTTTAATGATCAGCTGCAGGTTTTTACACTTACACTGCATTTTAATTAAACAGTGAGATAAAGAAAGGAAGATGAAATGGAAGGATAAGGAGGAGGAGAGGAGTGAGAGACCCAGCTATATTCAAGGTATCTGCTGTGAAGTGACCTTTGTTTCTCTTTCTCTTAGTCTGTCTCTCTCTTTCTTACTCTCTGTCTTTCTCTGTCTGTCTGCCTCTCTATCTGTCTTTCTGTTCGTCTGTCTGTCTTTCTTTCACTTTGTCTGTCTGCCTCTCTGTCTGTTTGTCTGTCTGTCTCTCTCTCTCTTTCTCTCTGTCTGCCACTCTCTGTCTGTCTGTCTGTCTGTCTGTCTGTCTCTCTCTCTGTCTGTCTGTCTCTGCCTCTGTCTGTCTGTCTGTCTCCCTATCTCAGTCTTTCTTTCTTTCTTTCTTTCTTTCTTTCTTTCTTTCTTTCTTTCTTTCTTTCTTTCTTTCTTTCTTTCTTTCTGTCTCTCACTCCCTCTGTCTTTGTCTGTCTGTTTCTCTCTGTGACTACCTATCTCTGGCTCTCTTTCTCTGTCTGCGTTTGTCTGTCTATTTGTTTATTTTGACCTGTTTCTCTTCTCTGTCTGTCTGTCTGTGTCTCTCACTTACTGTATGTCTCGTTCACTCTCTAACAGTCTCTCTCTCTTTAATTTAATTATTAAAATCTCTTTAAATTAAGGAATTTAATAAACACTGTCTCAGGACAGCCAGAAAAACTGGAATTCTCTCAGTCCATCATTCCTACCCTGTACTCAGTTCCTCTAGCAGAGTGTGTGGGTGTGATGCCCTGGAGTGCCCCTCTCCTCTGACCCCCCGGGGGTATTGTGTGTTAGCGTACGGCCCGGAGGCAGTATGCAGGTAATGGAAGCTGGGCCGCCGGTCTGTCTCGGGTTTTAATGAGAGCCGTGAGGGTATCGAGGTCCTGACAGTCTAAAAGCCCCACAACATGGCAGCTGAATGCCAAAACAGCCCCCTGGGGCACAGAGGGAGGGGCAAGTCATTCAAAATGATGGCTGTGCATCAGTATTAGACACGAGCCTTATTTTTTTACCCCACTGCGACCCCTCATTATACACCCTGTATTTTATCCTTCTCTTCTTTTGTCTGAGAAAACATCCTGTACTTCTCTCTCTCTCTCTCACTCCCGCACTCTCTGCTCCCTCTCTCTTTCCATTCCTCTTCCTCTCTCTCTCTCTCTCTCTCTCTCTCCCACACTCTCTGCTCCCTCTCTCTTTCCATTCCTCTTCCTCTCTCTCTCTCTCTCTCTCTCTCTCTCTCCCACACTCTCTGCTCCCTCTCTCTTTCCATTCATCTTCCTCTTCCTCTCTTTCTCTCTCACTCTCTGCTCCCTCTCTCTTTCCATTCATCTTCCTCTCTCTCTCTCTCTCTCTCTCTCTCTCTCCCTCTCCCACACTCTTTGCTCCCTCTCTCGTTCCATTCCTCTTCCTCTATCTCTCTGTCTGTCTGTCTATCCCTCTTCCTCTATCTCGCCCTCCCCCCCCCTTTTCATGCACACTGTCTATCATTACATCTACCTATTTCTGCTTCTCTTTTGTTCAGCTGTCACTACACCGTGTCATTCACTCTCCTTTTGTCTGCATCTCTCTCTCTCTCTCTTCTTCTTCTTCTTCTTCACACTGCTATCTTTTGCACTCCATCTTGCTTCCGTATTCTAATCAGGCATTCTTCCTCCGTCCCCTCGTCTTTTCCCCTCCTCTCATTTACCCGACCTTTCTGCTTGTAATCTCTCAGCCTCGGTAATCCTTCTGTGCAAATAGTCAAACAAGTTCTCAATCACTGATGAAGCAACAAAGGAAGGAAGGAAAGATTTTATTTATTTATTTATTTATTTATTTATATTTTTTCCCTGCTTCCATCCGGGCCAGATTCCCATCGGAGCGTGTGGGTTTGATGGCGTTTGTCTGGTGATGATGATGTTGACAGTAGAAATGCTTGCTCTGTCCTTGCATTCGTCACCTCTGGCACTTCACTATGCCGCTGATTAGATTGTGAAATATGGCTGCGGGTGATGCTTCCTAAAGCGCCCCCTCGCCTCCTTGCCTGGGCCGGAGTGGTGTGTATCATCCCAAGGCTTCGACTCGTCCCTTCGGAAGACAGCTCAAGTGGCCTTGGCAGGGTGTAGATTTTGATCTGAATCCATTTTTTTTCTTTCTGGGCTGCCAGACTGTGAGACGCGAGCTCTCGGCTAAAATACTGTCTCAGGAGCACGTATGTGAGAGGAACCATAAACAAGTAGAGCAAGCAATATTAATCCCAGAGCCACTTCATAAATCAGAGAGGCTTTGTGGGGCCACACGCCCTCCACACACACACACACACCACACACACACACACACACACACCCCACACACACAGAGATGAGAGCCCGAGCCTGGGCTAAAAGCCTGCATATTAGTTTACACTTAAGCCACACTGCCGCATTTCCTTTTTAGATTTACATCATCTGCAGGATGCTGTCACTTAGCCTTAATACGCGAGTGCGCACTTATCTGCTCGTACGCTACGATAAAAGCCGCGCTTAAACAAAGTGTCCAGATTTCTAAAACGAGAGAGAGATAGAGAGAGAGAAAGAAAAGCAAACATAATCTGGAATAAATTCCAGCCCGCCAGCCAACGCGGAGGTATCCAGGCCTGACCAATCTGCCGCCTATTCATCTTCCATGAATCATTTATTCTGTGATCGATTAAGGGTAATTGTTCACTCAGAGCAATTTGGACACGGCCGATGAGGGATAGAGGGAGAAAAAAAACAGACGTGAACTCATTTGCTATTGTCTAATTAATGCAATAAACAGGAGACGTAACAAATGCTCGCTTCGTCCCTGACGAACGCCGCTCCGCCGCTCCGTTGCTGAACATCTGGACTTTTCAAGATCCTGGGAGATCGAGAATCCTGTGAGATATGGACCTACCGAGGAAGGTGCTACCGAGATAAATGTCATTTTAAATGCTACTTCACTTCAAGACTTGAAGCAGAACAAACCTCCCTTCAGCTTCACTATGCTAACACAACTTTCTGCTAGCATTAGCCTCAGATGAGCAGCATGAAGTCTAGCTCCAGGGTGTTCCTAATTTAGCCGCTACTTCGTAAATTGGATGCATTTCTGCTAACGTGAACAAAGTGCTGGTTTTAACATTCTTTTCTGGTTTATACCTTCGAATTTCTCTAGCACAAAATCGCCATCTCAGACCTGTAGCTACCTTACGCTAGTGCTTTATTCATTTCTTGTCATTTTATCATTTTTATGTGTGTATTAGCGCAATATCTGGCTTTGGAAATGCTGGCTAGGTAAACAAGCAAGCCTTCTTTGGCATCTAAGACCCTTGTTAGATCAGATCTAGAGTGGATTTATCCAGTCAGGTATAATAAAGGGGCGTAGAGAGTCTCTGGATCTTCCTCTGAGATCTTCCTCTCCGGAGGATCGGAGTAACTGGTGTCATTCCATGATTTTTTATATATTTCTGCACTGAAATGCAGGCCGAGTCTGCTGGAAGGCTCCGGCGGGGTTATCCGAGTCGGCATGCCTCTCCCCGGGGTAATTATTTTTACATTATTACACATGCTCATATCCCTGCTGCCTCGGCGGGGTGACAGGCAAATTTATCACAGCAGGGGTCCGCCTCGGCCTTACGAGGAGGGGCGCGGTGACAAATGATAAAATAAAACCCGTCTCTGCTTAAATTGTTTCTGCTAATTCTTTTTGGGGGGTGAGATTTATGAGAGAGACCAGCCGGCCGTGAAGGGAGATGTGCACAGATATGTGTGTGTGTGTGTGTGTTCCTTGTGTTATGCAGGCTACACAAACAGGCAGCTTTTATCCCGAGATCCATCAGTCATATATCGATATTAGAGCCGCGGTTGACGCATGTGGAAATGGCGTGTGGTTGATGAACGTCGTCGCGTGAAACGGCCGCGTGCAAGGACAGAGCTGGGTTCTGAGCCACGACACACACACACACACACACATGCACACACACAGAGAAGCCTTGAACCTTCTGCTGCTATACGCTGATTGAGGATTTGAATATACATCAAACATATGGCTGTAAAAGCTTTGATTGGCTAGGCTAGACTCCTAGCAGGAAGTGGTTTTCTATTTGTCTATTTATAGATTTTGTGCATAACACACACACACACACTATATCAACCCAGAAGGACAACACATGCTTACTCCGAGACACATAAATCTTTCTTCACAGGATGATGTCCACAATCAGCCCTCTTTCACATACATGAGCTCACAGACGCACATGATAGGCTAGTGCCAATGATTGACAGGTAAGACAGTGTATGCCCCTCCCACCAAGACATGGATTAGACTTCTGGCGAAAGAGAACCTAACCCTAACACTAACCCTACATGTTCCCTAATCTCTATCCCCTGACCCATAAACCCTTAACCCCTAACCCTTAACCCCTAAACCCTATCTCCTAACTCCTATCCCTGAGCCGCTAAACCCTTTCCCCTAACCCCTATCCCTAAACCCCTAAACCCTATCTCCTAACCCCTATCCCTGAGCCCCTAAACCCTTTCCCCTAACCCCTATCCCTTAACCCCTAAACCCTATCTCTTAACCCCTATCTCTTAACCCCTAAACCCTATCTCTTAACCCCTATCCCTTAGCTCCTAAACCCTTTCCCCTAACCACTATCCTTTAATCCCTAAACTCCCCCCCAACCCCGTCCACTCGATTTCTATTGGCTGAAACCAACTTTCTCAGGTTTGACTGCAGGTTGGTGAAATGTGTGCTGTGTTGGACATGGTATTAGAAGCAGGACATGAAAAAGGGACGAATTACAAGAGATGTACCTTCCGTTGCTCATCAGGCCTCCGTCAACTCGCTGGAACGTCACTGAGGTTAGAGAGAGAGAGAGAGAGACAGAGAGAGAGAGAGAGAACGATTATAGTTATTATAGCTAATGTTCAGAAGCTAGTACAGGTGATATTTATGGACACATGAGAGGGAAAAAAGCAATGTGGAATTTTCCCCCATTTTAAGTGGACGCTTTGGCTATTTATAGAGGAAAGTATTTTTATTTGATCAGATTTGTAGTTTTCACCATTTATGAATATAAAGGCTGCAGAAGTTCTGAATGTTTTCTAAAAAGCTGTGTTTTGGTTGTTTAATGCAGATCAAGGTTGAAACCCATGAATCCTGCCACATCCTCAGAGCTGAAATGATTAAATAAACCTTTTAGAACAATTTCAAAAGAAAAAGTTTTATCCAAGCAAACTGTGGATCAGTTTTACTTTAAATTCATCTAGAGTTATTCAGCGCTCGGAACGCTACATAATACAAAAAAATACAAATTTACTGTAAATGTGTGAAATTTCAATTCTACACTTCTACACTCCTTCTTCTTTCAGATTGATTGATTGATTGATTTGTTCATTATTTACTTGTTCATGGGGAAAAGCCCTGATGCACAATTAATGGCAAGCTCAAACTTTGCATCTCCTTTGTTTTATGGTTGAAGCCCTAACTCCATCCCCTATCCAGTGAACCTTATCCACTAACTCCTATCCCCTAACTCCTGTCCTCTCTCCCATATGCCTAAATCCTTATGCCCTAACCCCTATGCCCTAACCCCTATCCCATAACCCTTAATCTCAACCCTTAACCTCTAACCCCTATCTCTTATCCCTTAACCCCATCCCCTAACCCACAACCCCCAAACCTTATCCCCTAAACCGTATACCCTATCCCCCAACTCCTAACCCCAAACTCCTATTCCCTATCTCCTAACTTCTAACCCCTAACCTCTATCCCCATTCCCCTAACCCCTAACTCCTACCCCCTAACTCCTATCCCCTAACTCCAATCCCCTAACTCCTATCCACTAACTCCTATCCTCTATCCCCAATCCTCTAACCCCTAAGTCCTATCCACTAACTCCTATCCCCTAACCTCAATCCTTAACCTCTAATCCCCATCCCTTAACCCATAACCTCATCCTCACACCTTATCCCCTAAACTGTATAACCTATCCCCCCCAACTCCTATCCCCTAACCCCTATCACCTAACTCCTAACTCTTATCCTCTAACTCCTATCCCCTATACCCTATCCCCCTTCTCTAATTCCTGTCCACATCCCCTATACCTTAAACCCTATCCCTTAACTCCTATCCCCTCACCCATAACCACTTAATACCCTATCTTTATGTTTAATCTATAAAAACAAAACTGTCATTCTCATTTCTAATTGAATTAAAAATTATTACCCTAGACAAATTGGGACAGAGCTAAAATCATGTGCTAGTTATTATCATCTTTAAACTAAACATGGACTTAAGAAGGTTCTCTGATTTGTGGTCTATATTGAAGCCCATCAGTTGATCGTTTAGATACATGGCTACGTTTAGAAGGTGGAGTAACTTCCTTCTTACTCATCTGAATGTACTCAAGAGCGGTGTGTGTGTGTGTGTGTGTGTGTGGGTGTGGTCTCTACACAAGCAGAGCATTAAACAAGCAGAGCATTAAAATATTCCATCAGTTTGCAGTCAGGCAGATGAGGCATCTGTTCCTGTTTACGGTCATTTTAGACTTAAAAGTTATTACTTAAAATAAACAAAAACAAAACAAACAAAAAAATATCCACTGGATCAAGTGCTATTCTTTTAGTCAGCCACAGAAATCTGAATTGTTATAAATAAATAGCTGCGTAGGCGGAGTGTAAATCTGGACAGATGTGTTTAATCACTGTGTTGGGTTTAGTCAATGGCACAGAATAATGTCTGTGTCTAATGAATAACGTCTCCTGACACTGGAGACTCCTTCCATAAATCCTAAACATTTCCTTTCTCAAGTAATTTGTGTTTGACGTTGCTATGGAACGATGATGTATAAAGTTGTACTGCACTTCCAGTGTAAGTGTTTTCTGTTCTTTTCTAAGTACAGGAAGATATGTAGAAATTTCACACACACACACACACATGGTAGATAGATAGGAAGCTTATTCGATGCTGAGGTAATGATAACGTGATGGTTGCTAATTGAGCTCATGCTGCGTGTTTATGGTTCTGGAGACAAAAACCACAGACGCTTCAAAGACAAAACAAACAGAGATGAACATCTAAAGCAGGAAAGATGAATTCAGTTGAATTATGGAGTGAATCACACTCACACACACACACACGGACAATATGGTACACACCATGTTACATTTTCATCGTAATGCACTAATATGTTCTGCATGTAAAATGTGTTTGGAAAACTGAAACTGCAGGACGGCAGCGGAGGAAAAAAACAACCTGCTTAATTCTTCATGTCTAGATCATTTTATATTGTGTAGTTGATGGAAAACTCTGGATGGTGTTCACACTGTTAGGAGACCTGACATTTAAATTAAGATGAACATTTTTATTCAGGAAGAAATTACAAAATTATGTTTTTTTTATTTTGAATGTGTGGAGTTAAAAAAAGTTAAATGTCAATTCTAATTTCTTTCTCACTTTAAAAACCCCACCCCATAAACCCACCCCTATCCCCTAACCCCTATTCCAACCCATAAACCCACCCCACCCCATCCCCTACCCCCCCCCCCAACCCCTAAACCCACCCCTATCCCCTAACCCCTATTACAACCCATAAACCCACCCCTATCCCCTAACCCCTACTCCAACCCATAACCCCACCCCATCCCCTAACCCCTACTCCAACCCATAACCCCAGCCCATCCCCTAACCCCTACTCCAACCCATAACCCCACCCCTATCCCCTAACCCCTACTCCAACCCATAACCCCACCCCTATCCCCGGACCCCTATTCCAACACATAACCCCACCCCTATCCCTAACCCCTATTCCAACACATAAAGCTTAACCGTTATCTCTAAACCCGACCCCCAACCACATACTCCTAACTCTAATCCTACCTATATCCATAACTCTTAACCCTAACCCCTAGCCCCTACCCCAACCCTATACACTAATCCCTAACTCTAACCCTAAACGCTAACCCATACTCCTAACTCCAATCCTACCCTTATACATAACTCTTAACCCTAACCCCTAGCCATATCCACGAATACTAATAATCCACTAATAAATAATGGATTTATTCATATATTGTAATTTAATCACTTACTGAGAACTGACCAAAAAAGGAAAATATCCACTGAATTTTTTTAAACACATCTTCACTTATTCCTAATCTAGCAGTGAGCAGGCCAAAAATATTCTGACCACATAAACAACATGAATGATAAGACGGCCAGGACTTGGCTGCGAGGGACGCCGTGGGACGATGAGCGAAATCGGAGAAAAAGAAGAAAGAGGAAATGAAGGTAGGATATTGGGACGGACGGAGTGGAAAAGTGACAGACGGGACAGATGAACAGTACCTGCCGGGGTGAAGGTGAACGACTGAACTGCAAAACAAGAAGACAGAGAAGAGTGTGTGTTAAGAGGCTGGAGTGGGCAGTGCTACAGCTTACAGGGGGATGTGTGAGAGAGTGTGTGTGTGTGTGTGACGGTTAACGCTTCCACATGCCGCTCTCACTGTGTGAGAATTAGAAACAGGACAAAACCAAGCTTTTGGCTATAATCTGGCCTCGTTGTGAGAGTGTAGCTGGATTCGTGGAAGGATTTTTACCAGCGTAGTTACTGAGTCCTTTCCTCTTCTTCCTCCTCCAGTAGAGCCAGATGCTGAAGCCCATGAGGATGACCCAGCATGCTCCTCCAATCCCTGCGATGAACGCCGGCTGCTTCACCACGTCTGTGATCTGCTCCGTGATGCTGTTATTCTTGTCTCCGCTCACAATCACATCTCGGAAGTCTTTACCTACAAACACACCACATACACACACACAGAGTTCAGTCTTGATCTATGGGCCGATATATCTCCCAGAGGACGAGAGTCGAGATGGATAGTAAGGGTGACATTTGGGAAATAAGGGCATGTCACTGGGTGAATCATCAGTTATGGGTCAAACCAGTCAGGAACGCTCAGAGGTTACATGAATCACACTTTATTTCACAAAGTGATATAAAAAAAGGGAATTTCGTCTAGATGAGGACGAATGGTGGCTCCTCAAATTTGACATCAAATAGTCAATTTTCCTCAAAAGGATGGCAAACATCGTCAAACTGTTACGCTTCCTTTCCGAGTTTAATTCCGTTTTATTTGTATAGCACTTTAAACACTGGACACACTTTTACAGAGTTCAGTCAGTGTCTTAAGAAGCAGGTGGAGTGTTTTGTCGTACCGATGATGATGGGATGAGGTTCGCTCTTCACTCCGACTCCTGCGCTGGTGCTGGCAGCCACCTCCACCCGGTATAGCAGCCCCGCCTGCAGCCCGCCCACCACCACCGAGCGAATCGCAGCATCTACGGTTTTATTGACGTGGAAACGTGTCTCGTTTGCCAAACACCAGATCTGAACAGAAAGAAGGGGCATGTAGAAAAATAAGAAAATTATATGTATGTATATATTTATACAATTACACGTGCGTTAACTGTACATACATATACAACAGACACAAAACTAATCTAAAAACCCTTGGTGAAATGTGCACTTTTTTAAATGTAAAGAAATTAAATCAATATAAATAAAAATTTTCCACACTCAAATTTTTAAAATGTAATATGTTATAATAATGTTCCACAGTATTTTGATTTTTTTAATTTGTTTTCCTATTTTCTGTTTTTTAAAATCAATTATACTTTTACAGATTTTTTTGTAGAAAAAGAAATATAATTATTGCAATTTAGTTTGTAAAAAAAATGAATTTTTTCATTATTTAAAACCTATAATGTAATTATTTATATAAATTTTAGAATAATTCACCATAATTTGTTCACTATTAATTTTCTTTATGTTTAATTCCTTATTTATTTTTGGTTGTAGAAATTCTATTTTTTTCTTTATTTGATACAAATATCGAAATATTTATTTTCTTTTGCTGAGTTGATTATTTTAAATAAATTTTGCTTAATATTATTTAAATAAAAATGTATTTTTTAAATACCACCAACATTGGATTAATTTAATATAATTTAATTTCATGCAATTTAATTTAATGTGTTTAAAAGGCTTGATAAACAGAAGAACAATATCAACTGAATTGGTATTTTGTACAGGTGTAAATAACAGGTGTGTACAGCAGGTGAGTGGGTGTCTGCTCGTACCCTGTACTCCTGAATGATGCCGTTCTGATGTTCGGCAGGAGGCGGGTCCCAGGAGATGCTGATGGAGGTACTGTTCTGATTACCCACTGGGAGAACTGTCACCTGCTGCGGAGGAGCACTGGGAGCTGAGAGAGAGAGAGAGAGAGAGAGAGAAAGAGAGAATCTAAGTAAATGTCCTGGAACAAACCCACAGGTTATTATGTGGAATCCCAGAAGAAGAGGCACCTATAGAAACCTACTGCAGCACATGTTTCCTAAATACTACTGCTACTCATTTAACAGATGCTGTTAGGAAACTTGAGGAGGAGTGTGGTTCTTTTGGTGAAGCTTTCCAGTAATTCATGTAATTCCTGTACATTACAGTGCTGATAAATTAACTGCCCTACATACGGTTCTGCCTAAGGAACATCCTACTAAGGGGTTTCTGGGACAGTGAAAGTTAGCAGCATTTATTATCTCTCAGGTAAAAGAAAGTCAGAACTAATGATACTCAAGTCTTTTTGTGGAATTGCTTAATAGAAGTAACGTAATTGAATTCATCCGACATCACCTAAGGGGGTGTGGTCAGCGTCAAACAGGAAGCTGACCTCAAAAATGATGATGATAGATAAAAAGAAAAAAGAATTAAGGTAATAAAATTGTCATGAATAATATAATAATGCACATGTATTTAATATGTATATATGCACAGGACATAATACTGTAATAAAATAAGCATAAAATGGCTCATAATGTACCTGAATTTGTAAGTGAATCCTTTTGAATTTGAAATCGAATAGTTTAAATGAATCATTTTGAATTTTGAATCAAATCATTTGATTGAATCATTTTGAATTTGTAATTGAATCATTTAATTGAATCATTTTGAATTTTAAATTGAATTGTTTAAATGAATCATTTTGAATCGAAACATTTGATTGAATCATTTTGAATTTGTAATTTAATCGTTTATTGAATCATTTTGAATTTGTAACTGAATCGTTTAATTGAATCATTTTGAATTTGTAACTGAATCGTTTAATTGAATCATTTTGAACATTCCCAAATTGGGACAGTGTGATTCAGATGAATTGGGTCAGTCTTAAAATACAGTAAGTGGAGAGAGGAAAAGGAAAAGAATATAATGGCCAAGAAAGACCTCTAATCTAATAATCTAATATAATCTAATCCTAATATTGTTAATAATAACATTTTATAAATACATTTAGTACATCTGTTATTTTCATTAATATCTATTCATGTTTTATGTTTCTTTTATTCATTATTGTTTTTCTTTTCCTTTATTTGTTCTTATTTTTTGGCTATTTAATTTTGCTTTGGCATCAGTTAGAGAGAGAGAGAGAGAGAGAAAGAGAGAGGCATTGAAGAGAGAGACATAGAGAAACAGATGGAGAGAGAGATTGAGCAAGAAAGAGAAGAGAAATAGAGAGAGATAAAAAGGATTGCAGTCTGAACAGGTGGAACTGCATCACTCTCTCTTTCAATCTCTCTCTCTCTCTCTCTTTCTCTCTCTCTCTCTCTCTCTGACCTAGGTGAAGGAGAAGGGTTTATGGGAGGCTGCAGGTGCACATGAGGGCAGGAGTTCATTAGATGGGGATTTTCTTGAAGCTGACACTGAAACTCCAGCACATTTCACTACGCTTTAATATCCCCACTCCTCATGTTCTCTCCAGACAGGGGATTCTTCTTTACATTATTATTTTTTTTGAAAACCTTAACATTGATTTTGTATTTACTTATTTTGTTATAGACTGAGAGAGAGAGAGAGAGATGGAGAGAGACATCACTAATGATTCAGTGTTTTTGGAGGTAATCATAAGAGAAGAAGAAGAAGAAGAAGAAGAAGAAGAAGAAGAAGAAAGCCTAACCCTGTGGACAGACAGCAGGAAGAGGAAAAAGAGGAAGAGGAAGAAGAAAGCCTAACCCTGTAGACAGCAGGTTGAGGATGAGGAAGAAACAGTAATAAGAGTCTTTGTGTTTGTGTTTATGGTGTTGGAGGTGAGAGCAGACGCGTGTGGTGACACGGCAGGACCTCGGGCTTCAGCTTTAGAAAGCACAGAGTGTAGAGATGGTGAGGAGACGTGGGCAGTAAGTGGGGGGAGGAGTGAGGGGAGTAATGGCATGGTGTCACCAAAAATAAGGCTTTCTGGAGGAGAGGTGGAAAAACGTTTATTTAAAAAACAAATTCATTTCCCGCTATGGGAGACTGGAAAGTCACAACACAACAGAATACTGACAGCTCAATTATGTCTCTCTCTCTCTCTCTCTCTCCAACCTGATCTCTCTCTCTCTCCACCCTGATCTCTCTCTCTCTCTCTCTCCCTCCCTCTCTCTCCAACTCTCCATCTTGTTCTCTCTCTCTTTCTCCCTCTCCATCCCACTATTTCTTTCTCTCTTTCCTCTTCTCTTCCTCCCTCTCTCTCCCTCTTGCTCTCTCTCTCTCTCCCTCTTCATCCTGCTCTGATTCTTTCTCCCTTTCCATCCTGCTCACTTTCTCTCTTACTATCTCTCCATCCCACTCTTTCTTTCTCTCTCCTCTCTTTTTCTCACTCCTCCTATCTTCCTCTGTCTCTCTCTATCCTGCTTTCTATCTCTTTCTCTCCCCCACTCTACCTCCCTCTCACTCTCTCGATCTCTATCCCTCTCTCTCCCCTCTCTTTTTCTCTCTCCCCCTTCTCTTCCTCCCTCACTCTCTCTCCATCCCAATCTCTCTTTCTCTGTTTATCTCATTCCCTCGTTCCTCTCTCTCCCCCCTTGTTCTCTCTCTGTCTCTCATAAACCCACATGCCAAAACCATCTAAACTCTCACAACGGTGCCAAATTACAGCCAAACAACCAAAAATAACCCCCCCCCTCATCCCACCCCACATGTTACCCCTGCCCCACCCCATGTTACCCCCGCCCCAGCAGCCGTAAGCTAGCCCCAGTCCTGCAGGTGACTTTAATCTCTGGGCTCTCACAACGTGTTCAATGTCATTCAAAGTTAATGCTGCGAATCATTTAGCAGCTCGTCATTACGCGCTATCCGAGCCAAACAATACAAAGTTCTCATTTAGAGGGTGACGGTGCAGGCCGTGTTAATAGCGCCATTAGCAGGGTGATGTATGATTTAGCAGAGGAACGCGTCCGTCGTAGCGCCTCGGCAGCGGCGGTCTGGAGGGAAGCGTTTGCAATGTTTATTTACGCCTGTAAAAGGTGTGTTTATGTCAACTTCATTCGCAAAGTCATTACACACGCATTTGTCGAAGCTCTTTAGCTTGTTTTTCTCCTGTATAATTCGACAAAAAAAACAAGCAACAAAACACTAAGAGGTTTTATTTATACGAGTGTTTCTCAGTGGATGCTTAAATCTGATTGGTTCATCTGTTTATATTAACGAGCTCATTCTAATACAGAGATATAGAGATTCGTCATTAGCTTTAAAATGCATTAAAACTGGGAGGAAATGTGAAGAATGTTAAGAAAAGAAAAGTCCAAAAAAATTTGAAGAGTCATAAAATACAGTAAGGAGATTTTTTTTCCACCTAATTTAAACTGTAACATCCAATAAATAAATATATATAAAAAAATAAATAAATAGGGACACATCCAGTCCAGAGTGCAGCTTGATTTTATCTGCACCTGGTAATTGCTGCTGAGACACACGGTTCGAGACAGAGAAGGTGTGTGTGTGTGTGTGCGTGTGTGTTGCACGAGGTTAGGGACGAGACTTGGACTCGGGATAACAAATGAGCCTGGTGCTGATTAAACTCTCCGAACAGAGACCTCTCTAGGCTTCCAATTTGCGTACGTGCGTGCATGTGTGTGTGTTTCTGATTTCTGCTCGTTTGTATACAGTGGCAGACCTGTAATCTGGAGACGTGGCTTATAACACTTTAGCGCTGCACTGCGGTGTGGTGTAGAAAGCTGCAGGGAAAAAAGCGTGCCTCTGTTTTGACATTGTTTGTGACAGGAGCACTGCAGCAGGTCAGTTCTGGTGTGTGTGTGTGTAGGTGGTCATAGCTTTCTCTGCAACTCTGTCTCCATGCACTCAGAGTCACAGCGGTTAAATCTTTTCCCAGAAGCCCAAAAATGTTATATCCTCCTGTTTTTGTTGTGTCCATGTTGATGATTGTGTGTCTTTGTCATGTTCCACTCCACAGTGGAGGTTAATATGAAGCCCATGTGAAAGTAGACACTCAGGACTTTAAGAATTTGTAGTGTTTCAGGAGTATTTCTGTTCTGTTTTAGCCTGCTAGGGGTTAATATATTCATAGAAGATCCAAAACGGTTATTTTTTTCCACACAAATGTTTGTATCTTGAAAGTAAATGTTGATATCAAACCCATTTCTGCTCTCTGAGATGCTCTGAGTGCTTGTTCATCTAAAAAAGCAGCTCAAATTTAATCTTCAACCAGTAAAATTAGGGTTAGGACAAGTTGGTGTGGCCTTACCTCTCTCTTTGTATAAGTAGGCGTGGCCTAACCTGGACGTTCCTAGACGAGACGAAAAGCTGTATGCACTAAAGACCAAATATCTCTGGAAAGGCAGTAAAGCAGTGAGAATATTCCTGTAGCAGAACATTACTGTGTGTTGTGTGTGTGTGTGTTATGGTGTGTTACGACAGACCTCCAGCCAAAAACACTTGGCATATGCTCGCATGGCGGATCCCGGCTTTCTGCCCAGACCGTGTATTAAGCTCCTTTGAACGTTGTCATCGACACCCGATATTAAATGAAACAGAGCACAAAGTGCAAAATAATAACAGGAACAAAATGAAATCAATACGCAGAGTGTATAAACACACACCGCCTTGGATCGCCATCGAACTCCTCACGTTCCCGCGCTTCCTTCTCTGACTAATCCCCAAATACTCTGGAGGTTTTAGTGGACGTTCTCAAAATGCTGGATTTCGATGCTACTTGCAGTGTTATTAGTTTGAACTGGAACCAGTAACACCACTAAGCACAGAAAACAACCTCTGGGTTTCCTTAAGGAACAGATGCCAGCTCCAGTCACTTCTGATGGCACTGAAACTGACTTTATAGTGGTTATATGGTTAAAAAATATTGGCGTGAGGAAAAGAAAAAGGCATTCTCATGGCAATATTATTAATACATGTAATCAAGCCATAGCAAAATCGAGCATTTTGAGGACGTCCACTAAAACCTCAGTGTCCAGGGAAATCAGGGATTAGTCAGAAAAGGAATGATGGGAATATTCTGCATGAATATAATCACAATAAGGTCATAACATGAAGCATAATGTGGAAAATTACAAGGAAGTGTGTGTGTGTGTGTGTGGGGGGATTGGGGGCTGATACTTTTGCAAAGCACCATACACGTTTGTATTTATAGCGTCTTACGTTCTTCCGTGGTCCTCGCCGTCTTCGATTCACTGTCCATTCCCTGGAACTCGTTAAAGTAGGGTCGAACTTTGACCTCGTACACGATGCCTTTCTTCAGTGAGGAGAGCACGATGGTCCTCTCAGAGGAAACCTTCACATCCTGGGTCAGCCACGGCCCCGGAGACGACAGCCCCGACACCTGCCTGTACAAAACTCTGTAACCCTGTATGAACTGCGACTGGCGGTCCACCTGCGAGCACAGAGAGGAGAAAACGACAAGTGTGTATGCTAACATTTTATTCATCAATCTTCCTGCATGTAATAATCCTGAAGCTATTAATTCCAGCGTGATTGATGAGACCGAGCTCCATTCACGTGGAGTAATCGCTGCATTTATTTTTAAAAGCCTCTGTGCCCGAGCAAAAGCTAAGATCTACAGGAAACCTCATGTTCACTTGGTAGAACTTCAATAAAAAAGCTTTTAGTGACCCCTCACAGGAATACATACACAAAACCCATATGATCTGTAAAAGCTGCATGACATCAGCCATCACTACTGACAAAAAGGCCTGGGAAAACCTCTGGGCAAGAGAGACAAGATCATGACCAGGACATCCTGGGAATTATTTCCGGAAGCAGAAAATTCCGGTAAGCCTTGATGCGTAGTAAATATTTATGAACTATATTTACTCTGCATTAGGAAGAGATATCATGCATTATAAAGCATCATGAGAGTTCAGTACACAATATCACATTGACTTACTTTTTAAAAAATGCCATTAATTTAATAAATATATATTTTGTGTTTCAATAAATATCTCTGCATTTCTCAAGGCTCATGAAAACAACTTTGGGAAATTTAAATTCAATGAAATTATTAAATTAGCAATAACAATTAGGTCAGAATTTTATATTCATATGTATGTCATAAATTTAATTTATTTATGTATATGTATATAGTCTTTATAGAAAGTGGTTTTCTATAAAGCCACTATAAAGCCATTCACATTGGTGTGAAGTCTTGTTGCATTTTTACCACGCAGTCCAAAAATTCTGCATTTTTCTTTCTCATTGTGCATGTGAACATTGATAAACGCCAATTGGATGTAATTAACCAATCACGTTCGAGACTATGGTGATTTATGCATAGCCACACCCACAAAACCTACGAGAACTGAGCATAAAGCAAGCAAGGACCTCATAAGCACAGCCTGCTAAATCTTCCAATAGCGCAGCTTAGCCACTGCGGTGCATCATCTACTATAGACGTACACAAACCTTGTATAAGACTCCATTTCATTTGTTCTAATTGAATGGCTAGTCTAATTTGTCTTAATTACAGAGTCTCATTATACAAATTGAAGTAACCATGGGTCTTTTTATACCTTCATTTCCACAAATTTGTAGGATATGAACTCATTTTCATGAAAATTCTGAATAAAGTTTATGAATAAATCTGTATCAGGTATACACCAACAGTGTTAACAAGCGAGGCGTCACATCTGCACCGTCATCACATCACACTAGCAGATGAAGGCCACCTCCAATCGCTCGCCGGCCGCCGCTCAGGGAAAGAGCGTGATTTTTCAGCGAGAAGGACATAACGAGGCATAACTCACTCTAATGGCTGTTCAGCTGGAGGGCAGCAGATCGCTCGGTGCTCAGGCAGAGATATTAAACAGCTGTTTTTTTCCCCTTCAGCCAAATTAAATCAGCTGAATGCTTCCTCTCATCGACTCTCCTCCCCACTGCTTCCCAACTTTTATTTATTTTTTTCTGAAAAGTTTGATGCTTACAGAAAACAGACCTGGCACCCTGATGGTCAGGATGGGAGAGGATTTAAAATTTCCAGAATTTTCCCCAAAATTGTTCCTGAATAAGCCTTAGTACACCTGTATACACTTACATACACTCGAGATTATTAAAAATAAAACCGAAGTAAATCTCACTGCATAAAAAATTTTATGAGCAAAAAGCCTTGAATTACTGAGGTAAATTTTTTTTTATATACTTCGTTTCTAGGTGTGTCCATATAAAACCAAGAAAAAGCAAGTGTTACTTAATAATAAACAACTTTTCTGTTTTTACCTACTAACCAGCCCATAGCCCTGCCCCCTTGCTTTCTATTCGCTCACAAGACTAATGCTTATGAAATTATTTCTAGATAAAAAAGGTAAATGTAACCACATCAGGAGCACATCTTTTACATGGTCTGTCCTTTCCCCTTCGGTGAATTTCCTTTTCTGCATTCATCAAAAACGGTAAATGCTACTGAGAAACTCTCAATTTCTCTTAAGTTCTCAATTTAAAAAAGCATGAGATGGCGTCTCATATAAAAATACAATAATTGTTCTGAATGATGAACCTGCGATTAATTACACCTCACTTTTCTTACGTTTTAACCACTTTTCTTCACGGAGAAGAGAATCCGATTTTTGATTGATGAAGCTCCAGATGGCTGCCGGTGTTTTTCCGTGTTGACTGCGTGTGACTGACGGGGCAATCATGAACATATTCCCTTCCTCCAAACGTATTTGAGTCAGCATCAGCAATTAATCAAAATGGCACTTTATCAAAGACAAAGAGATTCCACTGTACATCAATTTATACAGCAGTTTAAGATTCAGTGATGAAGCGAGAAAGCCTGGAGCAGACTTTGCAGTGCCTTCAGGATTTCATGGATGGATTTTTGTGATTGTTGTACCCAAAAATGCAAATTATCTTGCAGAGCTTTTTTGTTCTTTTTTTTTTTTTCCAGAAAACTGCTTAAATTGGCAAAATCACAAGCGAAGTGAAGACACATGGGTAATGACTTTTATGAGAGCTCATGAGTACTCATGCTCCACACACATTAATGGAAGAGGTCTTTCCTCCAAATATTGCGTTTCCCTTTTTTTTTGTTCATTTCTACCATCGAAAAATTGGCAAATCCTCTGAGACTCTGACTTTAAATTTGTGTCATCTCCACAACTTGACACTGAAACACTGAGTACTGAAAGTAGGGAAAGGTCAGACTTACGGTCCAGGTGACCTGAATGGTGGTAGGGCTGAGGACCACGGGGTTGTGTAGCCGGACGATGACCTCGCCCAGCTCTTTCTGTACATGCCTGTGATCTACACCCTTCGCTGGAGGACTGATATCTGCAGAAGATATCAGTTGATAAGCAATTGCAATTTATCCAAATATTACAATTTCTCAGCTATGTTGTAAGTTTTTATCCATTCATAGTAACATCTAATGTTGTGGTTTGGTCTGTGAGACAGGTTCCTGCTAAGTTAAGTTACTGGGCTGACACTGAAGACTTCACCACATAACCAGACATCTTTGTATAATAACATGTATATTAGTCCATTAATTAGCTTTAGATTATGTGGCATTAACACCCTACAAGTCTGTCTAAGATGTTACTATAGAAACAATGCATCAATATAACCCCAGGATTAGTATTATGGCTATTTGTGGAAAATTAATCAACCAATCACAATCCAGAATTGAAGAGCGCTGTGGGTTAAAGCAGCGTACCTGAACTCTGCACTTAGACCTTCCAGTCCAGACCTAATGAACAGACCGGGAGCTTCATGGCATTTTAATCGAATCTGTTTCCAGTTCGAGGTCGGCCATTTCTCTCAGTTATGATCATTAAGGTAACAGGGACAGCCCAAACTCGATTACCAGCTCCAAAAGTGAAAGATGTTTGCTCTGAACTGGGACCTAATGGGTTTATCTGATGGTTAGAGTACAGGTTAACCCATTGGGGTTAGACCATTAGACCAACAAAACAACTCCTGACCTCTCTGTTACCACAAAGTGGTTTATAGAACGTCTTGCCCTACACACTTCCTGTAAAATTGTCCAATCAGATCCTCAGGAGTAAAATCAGGAAAAACTTCAATTTCTGTGTACTTACACTTATAATATAATTGTATTAAAAAAACATGGAGGACGTTACCTTGGGTTCGTACTGGTTCAGACATGGGACTGGGGTCACTCAGGCCCTGTGTGTTGACAGCACGCACCATGAACAGGTAGATGGTGTTGGGTCGAAGGCTTTTAACGGTGAACTGGGTGGTTTTAACATGATCCGCTACCGTCTGCCAGCTGTTACTCACAGATTGGCTGAGAGATGCAGAAAAAAATCCATTTCACAAATGAGTTAGACTCCAATAAAGACCTGATGACTTCATTTGAACATTAGGAAGGTAATTTACTCAATGGTAAATTGAGAATACTGACTTTGCAAAGTAGCTGACATTAAGAGAGCTGCAGATTAGATCCACATTACAGGTTTTATGCGTAATCACCAGCTAAAAGATGCCATTATAGGCTATTTTATTTGAGGGGCTCAAACCAAAGCCAGATGCCAAAGCCAAATCCCTCTCCACTCATCTATACCTGAATGCTTCGATCACATAGGAAGTGATGGGCGAGCCTCCGGCCAGGCCTGGCTGCCAGGTCAGAGACACGCTGTTCTTGGTGACGTCGGTGACCTGAGGTTTGGAGGGTGGACCAGGCAGTTCTCCCTCTTCTCTGTTCTTGATCAGCACCACCCCACCAGATTCTGAAAAAAGATAAAAGATTAGATCATCTACTTACTCACTGAAGTGACAAAGCTTAACAAAGCAAAGCTTAATAAAGTAACAGAGATGGTTGGTCCATCAATTGAGCATATGTAGCCTAGGACGTGAATCAAACTTAAATATATTTTAAATGCAGGTGATGTGTATAAATCGTATGCTGTGCTGTTAGCTAAACATTTTTGCTACTATGTTTTCTCATTGGAACTCTGGCCAGACAAATGTCAAGCGTTATGTCTGACTTGTCGTATGGAGTACCTTTTACTTCCAGGAATGCGCTCCATGACGTTTCACCACTTGAGCTAGCAGCCACACAGGTGTAGATCCCAGAATCGGAAAGCTGCAAACAGACCATTTAAAATCTTTCAAAAACTTTTCACTTAAAATTAACTCAACATCTCAAGAGTACCATGACACGTCGCAGGACACTGGTGTAAGCTTTATATCTTATGTGGATTTACATGGACCAATTTGTGGTAAGTGCTGATGCTAATGTGGTTAATGAATTCTGCTGTGTACACTCCAGCATTTACCCTGCTGGCAAATTTACCAACTGCAACAAAAGGTAGGCTAATGCGCTTAGAAAGGGCAGTAGCTGAAACCTTCCTGGACCGATGACAGCTGGCGTCTATCCCCCCCTGCCTTTATGTAATCTTCCTTGCATTGTTTGTTACCTTTCATCACTGCGCCTTGCCTTCATTTATTAGATAAAATGTCAGTGCTGGGCAGCTCTGTCAGCCATAATGGATATTCCATCGAGGACAAATGGGGGGTGTGGGGACTTTAAATTCAATATAGTAGTATATGTGTGTGTATGGATAGATTGGACTCTGTCCAAGCTTCCACAAATGATGCTTGGGAGACCTGTCATATAACTAAGTGATAGTATCAAACAATTTACCGAAATCAATATTTTGCATTCATCTCTTTAATGCAATATGATTTCCCTCAGCCTGAGTGTGCTGTGTCTTACCAATATCTGATTGAATACAGCTAAGCTTATACATCATACTTAGACACCCATAGTCTCTGACAGCCAGCTTCACATATACACACAATAAATAAAGACGCATGTGCTTTACCATCTATCAAAGTTTGCCTTCTACAAAAGAGATTACATTACACCAAGCGAGGTTATGTTTAATATTATACAGCACTCGGAAAAGGAGAAGAAACCGACAGGAAGGAAAGTAGGAAACCATGATTTTTACTCTTACCCGTATGTTCTTGATCTGAAGGCTGCCAAGCTCCTGCAGGGACATGCGAGGATCTTTACCCAGCAGACTCACTCCATCCTTCAGCCAGCTGATGGTGGGAACAGGTTCTCCAGATGCTTGGCACTTTAACAGAGCTACACTGTCCACACCCAGGGTCTGATTGGATGGGCCTTGCCGGATGATTGGAGGTGGCCTGTCTGTCAACACTGACCAAAGAGAAAGAAAAACAGTATTTACCCCTATCATACCAACAATAGGGGCAATATTTCATTTACTTTGGAGAAGTATCTGAATGGTTAAGACAATGGGCTACTGGTGCTATTGGGAAAATGCCATCATTGCCAAGCTGCTACTCCTGGACCAATGAGCAAGGCCCTTGAACCAGTTGTTCAGTTGTATAAATACTCTGAATAAGCATAAGCAAAAAGCCATAAAAAATTTAAATGCTTTGGTAGACGCTTTTATCCAAAGCTGAAATTGAGCTGTAAGTGGTTAGACCAAATAGTGGCATTTTAGCAGAACTGAGATTCAAACTCATAACCTTTTCAGCAGTTGCTGAGCCACCACTGCTTTTTTCCCTTCCACAACCTCAAAGATCCTTCTAACATTACCATTAGTTTGTTCTCTGCAAACCTTAAGCAGAAACTGTTATCCAAAAATGCCTTGAGGAACCATTTTATTCAACTAAATTACACAATGATCTAGGTGCCAGGGCAATCTTATATTTAATTTCTAAAAATCTAGTTTCAGTCATAGCTTGAAAGCATCGTGTCTGTGTAGGTTTCTACCAGGCTCTCCAGGTTTCCTCCTACCTCCCAAAAAACCAGACTAGGTGGACTAACTGTGCTAAACTGCCCCAACACCATTCAGGGCGTATTCCTAGCTGGAACCAAATGGTGATGATGATGAAGGTAAAACGAAGGCTTGCTGGTAATCCCAGTATCTCAAGATATGGACAGAAGCCCTGGTAGAATTTGAGGAAAACATCTATAAAACTAGAACTTCAAGGAGTTCCCCATTTATACCAAAAACATGACAACTTCTTGAAATGTTGTGAAAATTTTATCTTCAACCAGACCAGACCATGCCATGGAATGCCAGACCTGGCTACAGATGTTGTGGGTTAACCTGAGAACCATAACTATGCTTGCAGGGAAGAAGCTGGAGAATAGTTGCCTCTGGTTTTTTTGTTCACTGATATGAAATATATAGTACTATAATAATGTGTTAAGAGTAAATAAGTCACTCTGGTTATAAGAAATAAGTTAAAATCCTGCAAAGCATAACAAAAAGCTAATTCTAAATTATAATATAAGTTACAATTCTGTCCATAAATGTGTGATTTTCAGTCAAGGCCTTATTACTATTGCTTTTCCAAATATCCACAGAACAGCTTTTCCTTTCTTTTTTTGCGAAATATTGGCCTAATATTTGCAAAGTGCTAGGATAAAAAGGTTCTTGTAATCTATAATTCCTGGACCGATGGCAAGCTTTTATCTCTGAGAGGTGAATGATACATTGCCTCTTGGCCTCGAGGCTGTTATAATGAGCTGCTATGGATTAATGAGAGCAGACCTGAGGGTACTAATTACAGCATCTACCTTTAACCTTTCTGATTGTTTGGCCTAACATCCTTCTTCCTCTCTACCTCTCTGTGTGGCACAGGACGTTGCCTCAGTGGATTTCCACCATTTACCTTTGCCATGAAGGATGGTATTTATTCTGTTCAAATCTCAGAAGCAATGCTGAACGGGGCAAGGGGTTGAAAAGATAGCATTTTGATATATCAAAGAGGATTAGGCTGAGCTTAATTTAAACCAAATAGCGATGTTCAGATATCACTCCTTCCTCCTGCTAGCCAGACAGCTAGCATCATTAGGCGATAGGTTGTTGTGTGGATTAATTAGAATTCTGAATTTAAGACCTTAATTAGTTATGCTTGAAGCTGATCACCTATCAGTGTATCATCAAAACATCATAAAAAAGCTATTAGACTATCGGAAATTTGTCTTTTCTTACTTTTTCTTGAAGCTTCACTCTTTGTACGAAAACATTATAGTGTATCATTTGTGTGTCAGCGAGTTTTAAACATTTTGTACATCGAAATTTAATTGCTGATGCAGCCAAGAGCTACAAAAGACATGTCCTAAGTTGCAACTTACATAATATTTACATTTTTTCCATTGTCTACAATCTCTGTGAATAAAGAAACAACTTTCACCACAGTGGGCTATTCACAGACATGTCTCTACATCAAAATCTATTTGTCAAGCCAGTCAGGATAAAAAAGCATGATTTATCTCACTACTAGTATGATATTTACATGGGTTGCCATCCCCCAGGGACAAACAACAAAAAACAAAAACAAAACAAACCAGAAAAAGGACTGCAGCATCGACTTCATGTGTCAAGATCTAACTGGTGAGCCAGCCAGGAGTATTTAAGAATCATTTAAAGAATAAATGCAAAGCTTAGCCATTTTGCAAGTGTAGCACAGGTAGACTATTTGTATGAGACACGTCATGGTGTAACAAGTAAAGAAATAATCTAAACATTGATGTGTTTCTTACAGCGAGTTTGCTAAATCAAAATCTTTGCAAAATGTGCAACAAAAATGACTTTTTTTATAGAATAAACAGAGCTTAGGCACACGCTCACACTGTGGACAGCTTCACTATCTGAATGAGATGGTCATGGTGTAACATCTCTGCCAAAAGATCTCGAGAACATTTTTAAGAATGAACACACATTTCTGTGAGGGACAAGAAGTTCACTACTATTCGTGTTGGGACAGAGAATTTTCACTTCACATAATGGCAGGTTTATGACATTAGGGAGGAAACTGAAGAACCCAAAGGAAGCCCAGATGCATGGAGTTAAAACTCCACACATAAAACCAGTGACCTTGTGGCCAGGAATATACAAAATCTAACCAAAGTTCAAAATATTTTCATGCTACAGTTGAAGACATTTTAAGACAGATTTCCAATCTAGATTTTTATAAATTGTATTTTTTAGTGCTAAAATCCTCAGCAGCAAGCTTCAAGCTAGCGCTGCCAGTCACTAAGATCAGACAGTATCTAATCCCTGCCTGTGAGAGTGATGGTGCCGAGTATGTGTATTCGGAAACCATGATGGAGTGACGAAAAAACCTCGACTGAATAAGTGTCTGTGTGTGTGTGTGTGTGTGTGTGTGCAAGAATGACATGACAGATTGATGAGGAGATGGTTGGACTCTTAGATTAAAGGGGCCTTGGTGCTGTCTGCATCAGGAATTTCTCATTACGCTTCTCCTTGAACCTGTCGGACTCCTGTTGCCCCTCGGCTCACTAAATCACGCTGTTAGAACTGCAGGTGCGACCGTGATCCTCCGCCCTCGCTCTATGCTTTTTCCACTAATCCCTCGCTCCTGCTTTCCTTCACTCTACTCTCTCACAACCTGTCGATACATTCCAGCACGAGGAAGCGTTTTCTCTGTACTAGCATCAATCATACGCACATAAAATGTAAAAAATACCCAGAACCGAAGAAGATTTATGTCATGGCATGATGAATCCTGGATTCTGATTGGCTGGAATTAATGGACAGATTATTTATATCATTAGAGGTTTATTTGTATCTAATGCTTGTGTTCTAATATGTTATCGTTTCTATAGCAGCAACTTAGACAGATACAAGTTCACAAAGATTGATGGTTCATATCTGTACTCATTACACTGGGGCCTTAACATTAACTACGGGATGCTGAGCCTATAATATGGAACCCGGCACCCAGTCATAGTGAGTGCACCTACATTTATAGTTCCGCAAGAGCGTACACATAGTGGAAATACTTGATCTGGGTGCATTCGTACGAGCATGTCTGATGTTGTCTGGGCAGAGCTAGGGAGCAGGAAGTACTTAATGTACGCATCCAGCTGGCTCTGTGTGTTCGTGCTGCAGAACCCATGAGGTATAAGGCAGGACCAAGGTATGAACTGTTATATACAGGATAACTGCACTCACGTAGTTGGCATTACCCGTCATGTGTGATGTGAGCGATTGTGACAAATTTTAATAAATCTTTAAATTAAATTAAATCTTTAATAATCTTGTGATGTTCCATAATCTGATCAGCTGTAGCGACAGCACAGATTTCTATCTCTGCCTGACGGATGCCTACACCTGGCTGCCATGTCAGTGCATATATCTTAGCTTTGCGGTCACTATTGTACGTTTTTGGTGTTAATGTGTTCCCGGAGTCTCTGGTGTCAATGCTTTATAGTTTCCTATACATTTGTATATATCGAGTCTTTCATTTATTTTTCATTTATATTTATTTCGCTTGTAATTTGAAGCATTCATTGGCAAAAGAATTTCCTTCTGGATTAATAAATCTCTATCTTATCTTATAACAGACAGCAGTAAGCTGTAGGAGACAAGATCTGTGCTTTTTTCATATCATTAACTTTGAAAGAGAGAAAAGCAAAGCTGATGAAGGAACAACTGTTTAAGCTGCTAAAATGTAAGCGATAGCAGGAGCTAACTTGTTTCACGGACATTCCTCAAGACTGAATGTAAATCTTTACGGATGAAAGAAGTATGATGTGGAGTCCTAATAAATAACAGTCGGTCAGCATTGGTGAATTGCCGTCATGCCGAGAGGAATAAAACACTTCGGAACATCATGTACTATAAATCTTAGCAGCTTTAGAAAATATTTTTTTAAAAAAGGGTTCATGTTCAAGGTTAAAACTTGTTGCAGTCTAAAAAGACTTTCAACTTTTCATCATGAAATCAAGGGCATTTCTTTAGATTTTTGGGAACAAAAAAGACCCCTAATAAAAAGCGAACTTTTTTCACTCCTCTTGTCTTTATAGCGTAGTTGCTATAACAACACTGCGAGGAAGCAGAATCCACGGCATCGAGCGTGCCACTCTGTTCGCTTTGTGCTGTATAATCGATGCTGCTGAGGGGAAAAAAAAATCAAGGACAAATTCCAACTCGAGCCACGGCATCAATAGAAACGCCACACAAAGACGTGCTGCTCAAGTGCTCCTGCTACGGAGACACGCTCAGTACACACTCAGTACAGGGTCTGTTCATGAATCACAGAAAGGTCGGAGAGATGAATAAGGTGAACTGAAAGACAGGGACAAAGACAAGGGAGATGGGAGGTAGGAGGAGAGAGAGAGAGAGAGAGAGAGACAGATAGAGAGAGAGAGAGAGAGAGAGGGGCGGCTTCTCTGAACCTTTCTGCCAAAAGAGTATAAAGATTTACAAGATTGTAAGGGTTTGCTACATAGTGTGTGTGTGTGTGAGAGAGAGAGAGAGAGAGAGTGAGAGACATTATACCATTATGTGGTTTAGAATTATTCAAAACGAATTATGTCCAAAATGTTTAAATGCCTTTTCACGCCAAAATGCCGAAAATTCACCAAAATTTTAATCAATCGTGTGTGTGTGTGAGTGTGTGTTTAAGACACATAATGGCTTTAAGACACATGTAGTCTTTTTCCTTCAGAACACGTATAGCACACTATATATATTGTATTGATTGTATGTGAAATGTTTGATTTTTATGTTAAAGCTGTAGTTCAGGAAATTCAGAAAGTCAGAAGAAAAACGCCGTTATGTTTTACATCAAAAAACTATTTTTGGACCAGTTTAATCCTGTAAATCTTTTCCAGTTCTATTTTAAAACATTTTATGCTCTAATTCAAACACAATTTCCCTGCAGCAGCCATTTTAACTGCAGATTGTGTTTTTAACACATTTGAGAAAATCTAAATTGGTTTGACCTTTTAAAAAATAAAAAATAAAAAAACATTTCTTAATGAAGTCCAATTCAGCATAACCCTTAAAAAATCTCTTTCATTCCACATGCGAGTGTTAAAAATATTTTTAAAAATGACTGGAAAAATAAACAATTTGTTAAGATAATGCCATTTAAAAATATCAAAAAATTAAATAATATTTTTTTTTCATTAAAAATAAGAAGAATCTGTGAAAAAACATCTGCAAATGCAGAAATCCTGAGTTTAAAGAAATTTGAGGAAACATGAGAAATAAATCCAAACAAATGAAAAAAAAAAACACTAACAAAAATTAGCATGATGTGAAAAAAGAAATGAAAAATAAAACCATATAGGAAAATAAATAAATAAATAAATAAATAAATAAATAAATAAATATGTTAATTAAAAAATGTGAACAAAGATGATGTGGAAAAAAGGTCTCCAAATGGACTCCATGTGAAAAAAATGTGAAAAGAAAAATATTAAAATAAAATAAAATGAAATAAATAAAAAATAAAATAAAATAAAATAAAATAAAATAAAATAAAATAAAATAAAATAAAATAAAATAAAATTACATTACATGAAATGAAATGAAATGTGTTTTTTTATGTTGGTAATGAATGAATTTGTGCCTTTCAGGTCTCCATTTCATATCAATAAAGACATCATGAATTCAAACAGAACAAATGAAACTGATGAAACTTTCTACAAATAAATAAATAAATAAATAAATAAATAAAATAATAAAAAAAACAGAGTGAAAAATCTATGCAAACAGAACTACCCCAGCTCCATCCTTCTCCATCACTCACCATCTGTTACTTCCAGTTGAGCTTTGGCGAGGATGCTGCCAGCGACCGTCAGTGCCTGGCAGATGTAGTAGCCTCCGTCTGCTCGCTGCACGCCCGTGATGGTCAGATCTCCACTGGGTGAGACGGAGAAGCGGCTGTTGGGTTGTTGCGGCTGGTTGGGAAACAGCAGGTTCTGCACAAACAAACAATAAGAAGGAAAGTGGAGTAGTTAGCTGAGCTGGGATTCCTGTGGAGGTGAGGCTGATGGAAACCTGAGTGGAAATATGATCAGTTTTCCTGCTCTGTGCTGAATATAAGCAGCTCTGAGCGTGAACACAAGTGCAGTATTCAGACCTCAGACTTCAGCACTGGTCAGAAGTTATGCAAAGTGGGAGGAGATTGGACAATATTAGGTCCATAGTTTGATGTAGTCATAATAGGTTATGCTGTGCTGAAACTGTAAAGTAACAAGAATAACTATCACTTTTAAGTACAAAAATGTTGTTTTTTCTGCGTTAACTGGTTTGAATATTTGATTTGGCACAGGTTCTGCACCGGATATCCTTGGCACAGATTCTACACCGGATATCCTTGGCACAGGTTCTACACCGGATGCCCTTTCTGACACAACCCTCCCGTTTTATCCGGGCTTGGGACCAGCACTGAAAGTTAACTCTTCAGTGGCTGGGTTAGTGCCCTGCCCGGGATTCGAACCAGGGTCACAGCAACGACAGTATCAGATCCTACAGCTGGACCACCATGAGGTCCTGTATTAAGTACAAAAATATGACTCATTAATTAATAGTACTTTAACTTCCACACAGAGAGTGGATCTTAAGAAAAGACATTGCAGTCGTTCATATATTTGTAGCCAGAGACTACCTGAACTACGTAATCTACCAGACTACTAAAAATAAACTCCACAGACTCAACACTAACTTATTCCATGATTCATGTTTTCCTAAACTTTCCCTTTAATAAAACAGTTCACTTTGGTGCTTGGACCCTTAAACATAACACACACTCTGGCGTCAAACTGTGGAAAGGTATTCTTTAGGGTAGAATGATAAAAAAAAGTGAACAATCATTCATATATGACAATTTTACGTCTTCAAAACTGCTTCCTTGGTCCACATTTTCTATCCCATTTTTTTTTATGGGTTTACAGGCGAGTGCTTGTGTTTAAAACCCAGTGGTCCAAACCCCTACGAAAATCCCTGTCTCTGAGGCGCAATAAAAATCTCCATGCGGTTGATTTTAATTATCTGAAGAACAGGAGCATGTAAAAAACAGAAAATGAACTTAAGCATGTGTGCAATTCTCAAAAACTCGAGTCACCATCACTAACCACTGTCCCATATCTAGGCCAGAATGTTACTGTCCCCCCATGTCTTCCAGCGATTAGTTCAAATTCCAGCTAATAAAAATCAAAAACTGGTCTTTAATAAGAACAAACATCCCTCTACAGTCGACCTAACTGAAAGATCGAGGTGAGTCGGAGGTGATTCCATGCTAATTCAGATTCCCTCAACAGTTTTTGCTAATTAGCAGAATAATGAACAAGCTTTTGCTAATGGGCGCTCGTCCTACTTAATGCTTAGTGTGCTGCCACCAGCCCCGCCCTTTTCCCCCCATTATTTTTATACATTCTTTCCTTTTTTTCAGTCCTCAAACCTGACTTTCAGAGGAACATTAGCTGGATTCATTTACACCTAATGACTGTAATGCAGCAAAATTATAACTGTATGTTGTGTGTGTGAGTGTGTGTGTGTGTGTGTGTGTGCGTGTGTGTGTGTGTGCGTGTGGGTCTGTGTTTCTTCTAATTAACCATTCTAACCATGAACACATGATGGATGTCCAGCCCATTATCATCGAGTGTGAGCGAATGGGTTCTTTCGGCAGTAATTACTTAATTACTTCATGTCTTATTTAATCATGAACATGTGTACATACAAAATGAAAGAGGGATATTCTACAATTTGCTCTATTTATTCAGACTAAAATATTAAATTGGAAAGAAAATGTGTGTGCAAAGCAGCCATTATGACCAGTTTGATAATGAGCGTACGGTGAGAATCTCCTTAATGGGAAACGTCAGTAATTATCACATTACAGAAAGCATTGCGATATATATAAACATGGTGGATGAATGCTTATGGTTTAAACTTACCTGACTGCCCTCTTTCTGCCAGAACACAGCAGGCTGAGGATTCCCTTTGGTCTCACATGGAAACGTCGCTGTACGACCCTGAGCCACGATCTGGTCCCGAGGTCGGATCACGAACTGAGGTGGTGCTGGATCAGAAAAGCAAACACAGCGAGGTTAGGGAGATAAATAGTTCACCAGACATCCAGAAATATCATGCTATCGTGAAAGGACTAGGATGGCACCAGTGCAACTACGAGAAGCCATTCATCCGGGAAGAGGAGGAGGTGGAGTCAGGATGAATGACGGATAGTGTCCGAGCATTACACCGGTGAGGGTTAGTCATTGCACTCGACTATTTATCATAAAATTATAACTCTTAAATAATCCAAATATGTTACATACAATACAGTAGAATTCTTTTCTTCACATATCCCAGCTGAGACACTTGGGGTCAGAGCAAAGGGGCAGTTATGATAAAGCACCCCTAGAGTTGGTGAGGGTTAAGGCACATGCTCAGGGACCCAACAATAGCAGCTTGGTGATGCTGGGGCTTGAACCCTGACCTTCCAGACCACTTGAGCAACCACTGCCCTAGTTAAAAACCGTTATATAAAATTCTTTCTTGCAAAGACACATTATTTCAGGATTTTTTCAGGAGTTCATGTTCCACTACATGTCTGTTTTAAACAGAATAAACGCATACTTCTCCGTCCAGCTGTCTTTCTCCAAAGAGAGTAAATAAAAATTCTTCTTCTTCTTCTCAATAATTAATGTACAGAAGTATTTATGCATGACTGGCCACAGCAGAACCCACGGTGGTTCATGTTTTAATAATGTACAGGGGTTTTTTTATGATACGGAGTGGTTCTGCAGAAATACGCTGCTCACTAAGCTAGCGTAGATGTCCCCATGAGGATGCTGCCTCTAGAGTTGAGTGAACTTCTTGCTAAAGGTATTATATAAAGCACTATTAGGATTGGACTTATAGAAATAACTGCAGGTTTAATATACGGCTGTTTTGTCCGAACTGAACTTGAAGATTGCTGTGGGAGAAGTTCTGCTCTTTTCAATCAGCTCTCACTGAAAATAGTTTAAAATGCAGAACGAATTAAATATTTCTGGTGTTTAACAGGACGTATCAGAGTAAGAGAAGCAGGAATGTCCAGGGATTTTAGCAAAATGTTATGGTCATGTGACTTTATACTGATCAGACTTCATCCTGAATATTAAAACAGACATATTTTTGTAACCCATTCCGACTTTCTTCCATTTCCCCCTTAAAACATTTTACACCTAGAGATTTCTTTTGATTAAATTTATCAACAGGAGATAAAAATACAAGCCAAGGTCTCCATTCTTTACATCTCGTATCAGCAAAAGCCCACCACTCCTCAAACTCTAATGAACCAATTAAACCCTTCTAGCCTTTCTCCAGCCTCTAGTAACATCCACCTCTAGCACCACTACTCGTCCGTTGCTAGTCTTCCAGACTTTCCCTTCAGACTGGCTTTCTGTGCAAAGCACCACAGATGTCACGCTAATGAGAAGGTCAAGGTGTCAAAGAAGCTTGCTTTTCCCTCCATTTCTCTTCAAAGGCAGGAAACGACAGCGGGAGTTATCATGGAGATAAAGTATTATCGCCTGGTTGTTCTACTCCCTAGAAGATCTGTGGTGTGTTGGCTTCAAACGTTCCTAACATGAATTAAACTGCCACCATGAAACATGCTTTTTGGCTTCCTCTCAGCTCTAATCAAACAGCGATAATTCAGAAGAAATAAACTATGCAAGGTAAGATATTCCAGGTTCAAAAATGATGCTGAAAACAAATATGTGAAGCTGGGAGACCATCCAATCCACCTCAACAGATGGAGCAGCAATTACTTGAGGGGTAAAGTTACCCAAAGCTACGATACCTCCCACAATGAACAGCATGGAACCTGACAGAGAGCATCACCGCTACTCCATCTTCATTTCTAAAGAAGCCTTCGCACCCTTCACCAATTGTCAGGTAATTAAACGAAACAAAAAGCAAAAAAAATTAGGATAATTTGTCAGAATTATAATGATGGAGAAAGGTAAAAGGCAGATGAAGGCAGAAATCGGGAAAAGTTCATCTGAGCCTGGATCCGAGCCAACGCTATATTAATAAAGTTTAATAGAGTTTAAAACTTTCTGTGAATTCTATACAATTCAATTTAATTGTAATTGTATAGTGCATCGGACAGAAATATATAAATGCAGTAAATAAAGTATTCAATAATTTTCAATTTAGCCCTAATGATCAAGCCCGAGGTGATGGTGTTGAGGAAAAACTCCCTGAGACATCATGAGCAAAAAAAAAACCTTGAGAGGAACCAGGCTCAAAAGGAATCCTCATCCTCACTGGCGGTTGTGATTATAAATCATTACTTTTCTAGAACTATGTACTTCATGGACAAAATTGTGTAACCATGAAATGAATTCTAGTGTGTACTGATCACTGATGGAAACTTAAGATTCATATCAAATCAAATCAATTGCACTCCACAGCTGTCTTCATGGTTTCTCCTGTAAGAGGAACCTTCCACAGAAATCTCACATATCTCTAGACTGCCCATGTGGTCCATCTTCAGCAGATCCTACATCTCCAGAAGACATTTCTGGAGCACTACAGCTTTTCAAGGGCACTTTTACAAGCTACAAGCATGTTTGATTTGATTCCTGCAAAGGAGTCAATTCAGATTCGACTCATTTTGCAATTTAGTTGAGAAACCTAGGCATGAAAACACACTAGGTTTCTTTTCAAAAGAACTTAAAGCTACCAGTATGATTCTAACCATCTAAAAAAGATCAAATCTTACTAAATCAGACGAAACATAGGACTTCTGATGAGTCTAGTTTTCTTTTCCACTCAGCAGGAAGTGACTTGAACACTAGCTTCACTTTCTTGGCTGGGTTTCACAAAGAGGATTCACTTTCATTAATAACTGGGAGCCTTGTTGTACCCTGAAAGGAGAAGTTCTCTTCAAGTCCCTTTATCAAGTCCGTGACAGTCTACACCTGCGCAAGACATCCAACGGTTTAAAGCATACAGAGCTTCACAACAGGAAATAACACAAATCAAGCTAGAGATTAAGCGAGCGTCCCAATGGTCTGCAACATCTAATTTTATAACTGTACAAAAAAAACAAAGAATGTTTTTCAATGCTTTTTTTTATTACATCAGAACAACCCAAAGAACTGAGAAACGATGAATGAAGAGGACAAAAACGGATCATTATTTTCCCACTCAATGACCGGAAGACATATCTTATAAACAGATTCATTATTATTCTCTAAATGTTAGTCTATCTATCTATCTATCTATCTATCTATCTATCTATCTATCTATCTATCTATCTATCTATCTATCTATTTATTTATTTATTTATTTATCTGATTTATCTGGGTTTATTTTTGGCAAAGGCTAAAATATTTCTATGAAATATCAAATCTATCCATCATCACCAAACTGGACTTTTTTTTTCTTGCCAAATCAGACCCTTCCCTTATATGGTCATAGTTTCCTGTTCCTGTTTACACTTCCCTTCTTGTAACTATTTGCTTTCCTTATTTTATTTTATTTTATTTTATTTTATTTTATTTTATTTTATTTTATTTTATTTTATTTTATTTTATTTTATTTTATTTTATTTTATTATTTATTTATTTATTTGCCAAATACTGAAATATTTCTTGAAATTTCCTGCTTGGATAACGTCATCAGCTATTTGTTTAAGCAGCTTATTTCTCCACGTATACGCCAAGAAGTGCTGGAAAAATCACAGCTTTATCTCCTTCGCTCAACGTTAAATAAACGTCTCCTTACAGAAAACGACAGCAAATCAACTATTAATGTTGCTATGGCAACAAGTAGCCTTGATATAAACCTTTGATTTGCAGTCAGAACTGCTGTTATGGGAAATGAATCAACATCATCTGACCAATCCAGAGTCCAGAATTCAACCGTGTCATGAAATAGCAGACAAGAAAGGTTTAATCTAATAAAACTCTCCAGATTACTAAAAGTTTCTGATTTATTAGTACATGCTGGCAAAAACATCTTGAGCAGCAACAGACAAGAAAGTTCCAGAACCCCAGGATCTCTACCATGCAATGGAAAAAGACTTACTAACTAAAGATTAATCCTAGCAGAGCTTTTTCAGAGGTGTTGGGTTTATTAGTAATAATCCAGACCAGCAGGTTAGTAGATTAAGGAGAAAGTTTGGTGTTAAGGAAGAAGGAGAAAACAGAGGAAGGTCATGCAATGGAGGACTCATACGATGGGTACTTACCCACAGGGCGAGCTGTAGACACGACAATGGTGGAGTGACGGAAACCACAACACCGATAAAGACAGACGAAACAACAAGGAACAAAATAAGAGAAGAGAATGGAAGGAGACAAAACATAAACAAAACCACAAAGTTAGAATGAACTATGATCGTGTAGCACTCCAGGAAACACGACCACGGCAGGTCTCGATAGCAAGGGATGTGGACGAGGTCTTCTACTTAATGTCTGTCCAGGTGAGGGCTTTTAATTTAACCCTGGGGCAATTAAACCTGATCTAAAATGAGTCTGTCAGCTTTCAGTGTGTTTTAGACATGTGTTTTTCCCTCTGTTGGAGAACCTTACACAGAATTTTACTGGTTGAAGATCAAATTCGAGCTGCTTTTTAGATGAACAAACACTCAGAGCATCTCAGAGAGCAGAAATGGGTTTGATATCAACATTTACTTTGAAAACACATAATTTGTGTTGAAAAAAATCAACCGTTTTTATTTTCTTGGAACTTTTCTATGACTATATTAACCCCTAGTAGGCTAAAATCCAGAAATCCTTCTGAAACACTACAAATTCTTAAAGTCCTGAGTGTCTACTCCACCACTGTGGAGTGGAACATGACAAAGACACTCAATCATCAACATGAACAAAACAAATTCTAATTTTCTGCCCTGTTAAAATCAGTGAAATCAATCCTGGCTCTAGTCTAGTGCCCCCTGGTGGTGAGGTGATAATTTTTTGAGTTCCTGCAGAGGTGAGAGGGTCAAAAAATGTTCGTCTCAGCAGCAGACACCAGACATTCTTCTCACATCATCTCATTATAGCATGAGGTGAAAGTCTGACACTCTTCACAGCCCTGCTATCGGAGCTACGCGACCGGCATTAATAACATACACACACCCAGCTTTCAGAAAGGAAGAGGCAAAACATGTACATCACTGACAGCGAGACAGCCAAGGAACTGAGACAAGGAGGAGGAGGAGGAAGACGAGAGTCTGACGCAGAGACCCAGCTTCATGTTTAATGCAGAAGTAAAGCTGAGAAAGCTGGAGTTCAGGCTCTCCGTTCACCAAAATTCACCCCCTTCTCTTTCTCCTCCAAGAGTTTAGCTCCATCAAGCACATCAAACCGCATCTAAATCCTCGATTAAAAAGCCTGAAAATTGAAGGCGACCCCACACACCCTTCCTTTTTTTTCCCCGAGTCTTCCAGACCCCCTGTGCAGCTTTAAAGCTCTCCATGGAGCACCTAGGCAATTTGATTTAATGGGACGAGAAAGCAGGGGAGAGAGAGAGAGAGAGAGAGAGAGAGAGAGAGAGATAGAGAGAGAGAGGTAAAGGAAAGCGATTACAGCTAAATGTTTTTATTAACCTCACCCGGCCCGGCTGTGCATCACAGGGTCGGTCTGCACCAGTAAACTGTGAAATGGCTTTACTGGTTTTGGCCACGGTGGAGTCATGGAGACATTGTGTTTGTGTGTTTGTGCCACTGGAGTCGGACGGCAAGGGAATAGTCAGCTTTTCTCTCAATTCCAATGATATAAATAATTAAAATAAATACAAGAATCACAGACACTCTGGATTGTATCTTACCCAGTGAGTGAGTGTGTTACTTAAGCACTGATGTAGGTTTTAGTGAAGCTAAAAGAAAAATGATTACTGGAAATTACCTCAGGAAATTTCTGAGTCTAATATATTGACAAAAAAAATAGAACTTACTGAATATCGGTCAATATTGCTGACATAATTTTTTAAATATTAAAAACAATTCTTCATATGTGTAAAAAAAATAACAAACAATATATTTTGATATATTTTTATATACAAATAATGTCTCAAAAAGCAATAACAAATAGCTAAAATGTTTAAACGTATTTTTCCATACATATTATATAAAGAGATTATTTTTTTCCCCTAAATGTTATTTTATTTAGTTTATTTTTTATTTATTCTCTGCCTGCCTACCTGCCTATCTATCTATCTATCTATCTATCTATCTATCTATCTATCTATCTATCTATCTATCTATCTATCTATCTATCTATCTATCTGTCTGTCTGTCTGTCTGTCTGTCTATTTTTATTTTTTAAATATTTCCATGACACATAAGATCTATCTATTATCACCAAGCTGGACTTTTTTTCCCCTGCCAAATCCGACCCTTTCCTTATATGGTTATAGTTTCCTGTTCTTGTCTACTCTTCCCCTCTGATGATTGGTTGCTTTCCTTATTTTATATGTATTTATTCATTTATATATTTTTATAGGTTTTTAATTGTCTGTATAAACAGGCTACTTTCCTTTTTTTTTTTTTACAGATACTAAAATATTTACCTTGAATATAAATCAATCAAATGCTATAAACACTGCTAGACTTGACACACATTCCATATACGGTCATGGTTTCCTTTTCCTGTTTCCTGTTTTTTCCTGCTTTCCTTATTAATTTTTAATATACACTTTCCTTATATGGTCATAGCTTCCTGTTCATGTTTACTCATCCCCTCTGGTGACTTTATCTTATTCCTGGTCAGCTGTATATTTTTCCTCAGACCCTTTAACAGCGGACTCACCTCTCACTGTGAGAGTCCCAGAGGCCTCCACTTTACCCACACGGTTCTCCGCTACACAGGTGAAGGTTCCTTCGTCAGTCGTCAACGCCTTCTTTATCCTCAGCACATGCTCCTCCTTATCAAACCTGATATCGTACCTACAACACACACAGAGGAAATACCAACCTTTAATCCATGTACAGGATCTTTTATTATTAATATTATTTGACCAGGAGTTTGGTTTCACCTCAGGAACCTTTTCAGGAACCAAGAAACCTTAGGTGCATCTCTAGTAGAAGATCTAGAAAGGAGTCAAGGCTTAGTTTTACTTCCTTGTTCCACTTTCTGGAACTTCCTATGCTCTAAAAGTTTACAAACACTGAACCAGGAAGTATAATGGTGGAGCTTGAGATACTAAACATGACTAATTGGTCAAATCCAATCAAGGAACTTTAGATGCATCTCCAGCAGGAGATTCAGACAGGAGTCAGAGTTCCATCTTGATTTACTTCCTCCCCTTTCTGGAACTTCCTGAGCTATTAAAGTTTACAAACACCGAACCAGGAAGTACAACGATAGAGCTTCAGACACTGAAAAATAATTTGATTGCTTGAATCCTGGCACAGGAAGTCACCAGTTTTGCATCAAGCCACGCCCACATCACTCACTTCTCTCATGCCACCAGAAGTCGCAGCACTCGTTAGAGGCCAACGATCTCGATCTGCAGTCTATTTCCTTTAGATTAATCAATACAGGGCAGCACAGTGGCTTAGTGGTCAGCACTGTTGCCTCACAGCAAGAAGGTCCTGGGTTCGAACAGGCAGGGGCCTTTCTGTGTGGAGTTTGCATGTTCTCCCCGTGCCTGCGTGGGTTTACTCTCATTTCCTACCACAGTCCAAAAACATGTGCATTAGGTTGATTGGTAATTCTTTGGTCCGTGTGTGGTTGTCTGTCTATATGAGTGGCCCTGTGCTGGACTGGTGACCTGTCTACCACTGCATTTTGCTCACTGTGTGCTGGGATAGGCTCCAGCAGATCCCCATGACCCTTATTAGGAATAAAGCGGTTATAGACGATCAATGGATGGATGGATGAATCCATACACACAGAGTAGCTGTTAAAAATGGAAAAAAAAAATTCTTTTACGCCGTAATTATAGTGTAGCTCGGTGCATCAAAATCCGTCCAACTCCATCTGGTTGTTGTGAAGGGTTTTTTTTAAGACAAACATTCACGCTATTGTTCGGAATCACAAAAGGGTTAACACACTCGACATCATCAGGAACAGACAGAAGAGTGTTCAAACAGAACTGCAGGCTTCTTTTTTTAACACACTACATAAGATGGTGGATCAATTATTCAGCAGTGACACACTACACAAACGAGGAGAAGACTTTCAGATAAAACCTGATGCTTTCAATATTTATGAGGCATCTGCTCTGCTCTGCGTTGTGTGTGTGTGTGTGTGTGTGTGAGTGTGGCCACAAATGCTTGTGCAACGATGAGATACCCGAGATCATCTTAATATCCACGAAGAAACAAGCTTGATTTAGATTTTAACAAAATTAATACACACACACACACACACACACACAAACACACACACACAAACCAAATAAAAAAAGAAAACGATCCGAAGAAAAACTGAGAGACGGAGCAGGTCAAGATGTCCAGCTTCATAATAGTGAAAACACTGTGACCTGAACACTGATTTGTGTGTGTTTGTGTGTGTGTGTGTGTTTGTGTGTGTGTGTGGGAAGAAAGTGTGCTTGAAAAGTTGACAGGTCTTGTATGTTGGCCTCCTACATTGCAGGAGAAAATAATTGGCATCTTATATGTGTGTGTGTGTGTGTGTGTGTGTGTGTGAAGCCGGTCTGACAGCTAGACAACAAACTGCCTGCAGTCTGTCATTCAAAATCCCATTTAACACCCAGTAAAAAACGCAGAGAACGCTCAGCGCTCCACATCCAGTGTCTGGTAAAGTCCAGTTTAAATAAAAGAGAAAAAGAAGTGGAAAAATAAATAAATAATAAAGTTTAGACGGCAGTCCGCTTTAGAAATAAAGCGAAACCTCCCCCTGCTTTATTTCACACTTTATAAACCTAAAAAAAACAACAACATATGCCAGAAGAACAATGAAAGGCGGCGCGAGGCGATCGGCCGTCTCCTCCTCGTAAATCACCCCGGAGTAATGTTCCTCCGTCAGCTGCAGTGTTTTTACCCCACTCACTCCACCCAGTGTTCACAAACTCACAGAGACTTCAGAGACGGACGCAGTGTTAAATATCTAATTCATCTCCCAATAACACCATGTGCTCTTAATCTGAAAGAAAAAAGTAAAGCGGCTCTGTCTGTCTGTCTACCGATCTCTCTGTCTGTCTGTCTGTCTATCTATCTCTCTGTCTGTCTGTCTGTCTACCGATCTCTCTGTCTGTCTGTCTGTCTATCTATCTCTCTGTCTGTCTGTCTGTCTGTCTGTCTACCGATCTCTCTGTCTGTCTACCGATCTCTCTGTCTGTCTGTCTGTCTATCTATCTCTCTGTCTGTCTATCTGTCTATCTATCTCTCTGTCTGTCTGTCTGTCTATCTATCTCTCTGTCTGTCTATCTCTCTGTCTGTCTATCTCTCTGTCTGTCTGTCTATCTATCTCTCTGCCTGTCTGTCTATCTATCTCTCTGACTGTCTATCTGTCTACCTATCTCTCTGTCTGTCTGTCTGTCTACCTGTCTGTCTATCTATCTCTCTGTCTGTCTATCTGTCTGTCTGTCTATCTATCTCTCTGTCTGTATCATAAAATGTAGAAATGTGTTGCTTGTGTTTATCTCTCCAGTTATTTCCTTCTCTTTTTATTAAAAATTATTTAATAAAAAAATTGTTATTTTCATAACTTTTCATTAATTATGAGAACATGTGCTTGTAACTTTTCCTCAACACTAACTATTTATTTTTCTCCCTCAAGGCTGGCGCTCTGCCACAGTCTCATTCCACATTCCTTCAGTGAGTCTGTTTCCATGTTCAGCAGAAACTTTGAACAGAATCCAAACCGTTTAAAGCTGTGTCTCGTGAGAGGAACAGCTCCATGAGGGTTAATTGTTGCGGTTTTTACGCTGTTAGTGTAGAGGAACAGCAGCGCAGCACACTTGTGGAAAGTTCTCGAGCAGATAAAATAAACAGAGACGGATTGAGTGTCGTGAAATTCGGTGCTCGGGGGTGAAATCGGAGAGGCGGAGAGGACTGATGACAGCATAATGGTACGGGAAATCCCGGAGGAGATGGTAAGTCCTGTAAGTTGCAACATACGTGACTTAAAGGATACTTTTGATAGATACTGACCACTGCAGACCGGGAACATCCCACAAGTGCTGCAGTTTTGGAGATGCTCTGATCCAGTGATCTAGCCATCACAATTTGGCTAGATCACTGATTTGAATCAGCACAGCGCTCTGAGTCGTAGCTGATACACGGATGTGTTAGTGTGGGATTACTTCTGTTACTATGAAGTTAAAGCTTTCTTCTGACTTCATTTCAAAAAATACAGCACAAACCCATCATTGGAGTTGTAAGATGTTGAGTAGAAAAAACACAGAAATCACAATAAAGCTGGACAATTCGAGACAAAAATATGGATAAACTGCTCTGGGTCTCTTGTTTGTAATTGTTTTAGTTAAGTGCTATGTTAATGTTTATGAACTAAAAATTCTCGTACCAAGCATGTTCGTGGTATGTTTATATTTTATATATAATCACAGTAAGTTTAGCATGTGTCTTTTATTTTATCTTACTTTATTTTATTTTACTTTATTTAAATTTACTTTACTTTACTTTATTTAATTTTAATTTAAATTGACTTTATTTTATTTTTATTTGACTTCATTTGACTTTATTTTATTTAATTTATTTACAATGTTTATTAATTCTATTAATAGTACTGGCTGCCAAATTAAATAATTACATTTATACGTCAAATATTTAGCCCCGCCCACAAATTTAAGACAAATAACAAGTGGTGAAATAGTGAAATGTGTTAAATCCTCCACTAATGCAGCTCAGCCATTGCGGCGCATCGGTTGCCATAGCAACACGCCAATACAATTCAGGCTCCTTTTTCATGGGTGCCATTACTTTTTTTCCCCCTAATTGAGCAGCTAACCTTGCGTGTCTAAACATTTCAAAGTATTGTTTTTTTTCTCAATATACGAATAAATTAAATTAACTGAATTATTAAACGTGATGCTGGAATTCCGTATACATGTTATATCAGAGTAACTTGTCCAATAATATTGGAATCTGAACTGGATCGATGTTACGAGGTTGTTTATACACGTTTCTTGTGTAAAAGCTCCTGTGAAACGAATTACGAGTAAATTTCATCCTATCCATCTGACCTGATTCGTAGATGAATGAATCTTTCAGTTCATATCAATATTATGACATCACCTATGACATCACACTATCCTCCTTTCCTCTCTAAGCCTTAGTTTGTTCCAATATTTCAAGTCTCATCCTCCAAAGTCGCTCCCCATGCTTACATCTGACTCTTTGACCAGGGAAGCACTAATATCTGAGCAGCACACAACACACTGGAGTCTGAGGCAAAGAAACTCAGCTTTTATGGAGAAAAAATGAGAGAGAGCTGAGAATAAAAAGCAGAGAATAATATTTATAATGTCTGATAAAGTGAAAAAAGGAAGAAGAAGAAAGAATTTGTTTTTAAGCCCAGAAAAAGAGAGACAAGTTGAGAAGCTTATTGTACATTGTCCAGGGGGCTGTGTGTGTGTGTGTCCTTTACCTCCCCCCTAGTGCACTCTTCTGGGGCCGATCGTTCCCCCTGACCCTACGCTTCATCAGCATTCAGCCACCTGACCTAAGCTGACCAACCTCAGTGAGTGTGTGTGTGTGTGATGGTTTGCAGTGTTGTCCCTGAGTCCCTGATTTCATTCACTGCTCAGTGAAAACCTAACCAACCACACACTCCTTCCATTAATATCTCCATCCTCTGCTTGTAATAGTGTGTGTGTGTGTGTGTGTGTGCGTGTGACACACCTGTGAGGAATCATTTAACAGTTTTTAACTATTTTAGATTTTTATTTAAATTGTTGATTAAAATGTATTATATGTATATAAAGTATGTAATAATATAAAGTATTATATTATTACATTGCTGTTTTTCTTTTTATAATTATTTTACATTTATTTTTCAATTTTTTAGTTTAGTAATTAATTTAGAAATATTTTAATCATTTAATTAAAATTCATTTTTTTACAAATTTTATTTCATTTATTTAAAATATTTATTAAATTCTAGTAATAATACTGGCTATTTAATTCAATAATTTAATTTATACTATTTAATTTTATATTATTCTTTTTCTATGTATAATTGTGTATAACAATTTTTGTAAATAGACAATTATATTTTTAAAATTATTATTATTATTATTATTATTATTATAGTACTTACTTTAGTAACAATTTAAAAATTAAACTGAATTAAAATTTACATGTTTATTTTATTTTATTTATTTTATTTTTATTTTATTTTGAGCTTTCCATTTTACACCACAATTTTTATTTCTCAGTTATTCGTCTATAATATTAACCTGCGCTTATCTTTTTTCTCTTTAAAGGTGAAGCACAGGAATGTAAATGTTATCATCCCAATCGCACGACCTTGCCGCCTGAACCTCGTCTTCCTCCTCACGCTCATCTTTTCCTGCTGATGTTCGACGCCTTCCTCCACACCTCCATCACGATGCAGCGCATCAAATCCTTCACCTGTTTACTCTGAATCACACGTGTGGCAGCGTAGCATTCGCTTTCTTTATGACTAGCATTAAACGTTAACGAGCAGGTACGCGTGAATTATTACATGGAACAGGAAGAGCAGAGTGATAATTTTTTTTTTCTGGCAGAAATCCATCTTTCCTTCTTCTTTCTGTCTATAATTGCATAACCTGAAGGTCGACTGCTTTCCCTGGCTGTCTGTCAAACAGCGTGTCTCTGAAGTTAGACATTTAGAGAGAGAGCGAGGAGATACATGGAAAACATGAAGTGAAGAGAGAGAGAGAGAGAGAGAGAGAGAGAGAGAGACAGAACGTCAGAATTAAAAATCTAGCGAATTAAAAAAAGGAAATAAAGCAGTAAAGACAAAGCCGTCCTCGCTCACTTGCACCGTCTCCACCGACGCTGACGGTAATTATGAGCAGCACAATAACGATTAATTGAATAATTTGATTGTCATTGTTTTCCCAAAACCTAATTAACTTCTTCATGCGCTTTACAGAAACAAGAAAGTGTGATGCCTTCATTAATGTCAGACTTAAAAAATCAGAAATAATGACTGTGTCTGTTCAAGCTGATAACAAGAATTATTTCACATCATCATCATCCTCACAACAACATCAACAACAACAACAATAATAACAATAATAAGAAAATTAAATCTAAATAAACACAATCTAAACACAATTTGCTTAAAAGACAGACACGCTATCATAATCAGGACTTATTTATATAAAATAAATAAATTAATTAATTAATTCCAAATTAAAATATGTGCTTTAATGACATCCGATTAAAAGAAAAAATAAATAACCAAACAAATAAATAAATAAATACAATTATATATTGACTTTTTTATATTAATATTATTTATTTTTTATTTTTTGCATTTTAAAAATATATAACACCTAAACCAAAATTATATATTGACTTATATTTTTTATATCATTATTATTATTATATTTATTTATTTTTATTTTTTTTTGCATTTTAAAAATATATAACACCTAAAGTGTGTCCTAATATTTATTCTTTATTCTCTTGCCTAATATTATAATTATGGTGTAAAAAATGTAAAAAAAAAAAAGAAGTTTAAGGCAAAAAGAAAGTAAATTAAAGAATTGAAATTAAAGAAAAAAAGAATTAAAGAAAAAGGCAATCATTGAGGTAAAGATCAGCAATAATAAATAAATAATAAAATTGGTCCATAAACTTTTATTTATTTACGCCTTGATCACTAAACCTTACCTCTGAATCTAGTCATTTTATTTATTTTTCTTAATACTTAAGAACCTGTACAGTTTGTACAATATAAATACTGATCTCTAAACAGCAGAAATTATTTAAAATGATATATTTAGAGGCTCTTTAACCTTTAAAGCCATATATTATGGGGTTTTACTGTGTATTAGTTGCAGATGAAAAAACATCAGAATAAATTTGACCTGTCAGACAGAAAAAAACAGCTAACAAAGATTTACACACCAAACAGAAATGTGTGTGTGTGTGTTTTCCCTATAAATCTGAAGAAATCAGTCTACACTAACAAAAAAATTTGATCTTTAAAGGAACATAAGGAACATCATCACAGCTCTAATACACACCAAGGAAGTGTTCTGGGAAGCTGAAACACACACACACACACACACACACACACACACACACACAGGAGATAACATGCTGTCTTCCTATTAAACGTCAGGTCTTTAGTTTTATGAGAAGCTTAACTGCGAGCTTTAAGTAGAATTAAAAGTAGCCTGAGGCTTCAGGAAACACCAAAGTCCTCTCAACCTGAGCCGAAAGCTCACCTGTGATGCTCCGCTACAGCTCGAAACATCTCTCTATCAGACAGAATCCTGTATAAACTCACCTGTGCTGCTCAGCTACAGCTCGAAACATCTCTCTATCAGACAGAATCCTGTATAAACTCACCTGTGAAGGTCCACTACAGCTCGAAACATCTCTCTATCAGACAGAATCCTGTATAAACTCACCTGTGAAGGTCCACTACAGCTCGAAACATCTCTCTATCAGACAGAATCCTGTATAAACTCACCTGTGAAGGTCCACTACAGCTCGAAACATCTCTCTATCAGACAGAATCCTGTATAAACTCACCTGTGCTGCTCAGCTACAGCTCGAAACATCTCTCTATCAGACAGAATCCTGTATAAACTCACCTGTGAAGGTCCACTACAGCTCGAAACATCTCTCTATCAGACAGAATCCTGTATAAACTCACCTGTGAAGCTCAGCTACAGCTCGAAACATCTCTCTATCAGACAGAATCCTGTATAAACTCACCTGTGAAGCTCAGCTACAGCTCGAAACATCTCTCTATCACACAGAATCCTGTATAAACTCACCTGTGAAGCTCAGCTACAGCTCGAAACATCTCTCTATCAGACAGAATCCTGTATAAACTCACCTGTGAAGCTCAGCTACAGCTCGAAACATCTCTCTATCAGACAGAATCCTGTATAAACTCACCTGTGAAGCTCAGCTACAGCTCGAAACATCTCTCTATCAGACAGAATCCTGTATAAACTCACCTGTGAAGCTCAGCTACAGCTCGAAACATCTCTCTATCAGACAGAATCCTGTATAAACTCACCTGTGAAGCTCCGCTACAGCTCGAAACATCTCTCTATCAGACAGAATCCTGTATAAACTCACCTGTGCTGCTCAGCTACAGCTCGAAACATCTCTCTATCAGACAGAATCCTGTATAAACTCACCTGTGAAGCTCAGCTACAGCTCGAAACATCTCTCTATCAGACAGAATCCTGTATAAACTCACCTGTGAAGCTCAGCTACAGCTCGAAACATCTCTCTATCAGACAGAATCCTGTATAAACTCACCTGTGCTGCTCAGCTACAGCTCGAAACATCTCTCTATCAGACAGAATCCTGTATAAACTCACCTGTGAAGCTCAGCTACAGCTCGAAACATCTCTCTATCAGACAGAATCCTGTATAAACTCACCTGTGAAGGTCCACTACAGCTCGAAACATCTCTCTATCAGACAGAATCCTGTATAAACTCACCTGTGCTGCTCAGCTACAGCTCGAAACATCTCTCTATCAGACAGAATCCTGTATAAACTCACCTGTGAAGCTCACCTGGCCTCAGTATCCCTCACACAGCACACAATAATGGAACAGACCCAGATTTTCTATAGGAACCTGAATTTTATATCAGATATTAGCGTCAGGTTGAGTGTCAGGGATGAGATCGGATCAGATGTACAGAGCTCAGAGACTCAGTTTAAAATTATTTATAAGAATGAATGAATAAATGAGTTAGTTGACTAGTTGATTAATCAATCAATCAATCAATTAATTAATTAATAAGGATCTGATCCTGTTAGAAATTGAACATAATAGAATTGCAATATTTTTACATTTTTTTAATTTAATTTTTTTTCCCAGGAAATGTTTATGCCTAAAGTGAGCTAATAGTTGTTTTTATGATAGGACTGATGATTATTATATTAATAGTCGGTTTTACAGTGTAGCTGATTTCTTGAGTTAAATATGAAAAGCTGTGCTCTTGTGTAAGTTGTAACATGTTTTAAGATGTTTTTCATTTAAGTATTAAATGCTAAATTAAAATATATCACCTTCCACGAGGAACGTCCACGTCGTCTTTCCTCCAGCGGACGGAGGGTTGAGGATCTCCATGAACCTGACAACGAAACTCCACCGCTTCCTCCTCCAGGACCACCTGGTTTATCGGCCTGCGCTGGAAGGTGGGCCGTTCTACACACACACACACACACACACACACACACGTTGATAAAAATGTGAGTCATTTTTCTACATTCTGAAACACCACATGATAACATTAATAAACTGAAATCCGATCACGTTTCTTACCAAAAACAGTGACCTGGGCCGTCTCGCTGTCTCGTTCTCCCACCATGTTGGTTCCCACGCACACGTACATGCCTGCGTCGCCCTTCCGTGTGTTCGTGATCATCAGCTTGCCTCCTCGGATCTGCAGGAACAAACACCATCGTCATTAAACACAGAGACACTACAGGATCAGCATCAGTGCTGGGCATAACGGCGAAAAGGGGTGGAGTTACAATGTCTTGGCATCTAATCAAATTAACACTTTTTCCCAGAGGCCAAAAAAATGGAGTTTGCTCCTGTTTATGTTGTGTCCATATTGATGATTGGGAATCTTTATCATGTCTGACTCCACAGTGGAGGTTAATATGAAGCTCTGATGAAAGCAGACGATGAAACTTAAACATCTGGGACTTTTGTACTATGTTGCTATGTTCTGTAAAGCTGCTTTGAGACAATGTCCGCTGTTAAAAACGCTACAGAAATAAAAATGAATTGAATTGATTTTAAGCACAAATTCGGTCCCATGTTTCGTCTAACTTCGTGACAAATATAGCAATTTGGTAGAGAAGAGAAAAATAATGGCAAATATCCAGGAAATGATGGAGAGGACGTGAACCTTCGACTATAACGGCGTAAACGTGAATGTAAATTTATTCACTGATTAATAAAATAATCGATTTCATTTTAAACCTGGTTGTTGTGTTTCAAACAAACAAACCCCAATCACCAGCCTTGCTCCACAACCACCCCATCCCCCCGTCAGACACCGGGATTAACCACCTACCTTAATCCTGTCATCTTTCTCATCGATCCGAACTTTGTCCTTCTTCCAGTAAGTCGTGGGCTCCGGGTGACCTCGAGGTGGGACGCACTCCAAAATGGCCGGTTCTCCCGCCGCCACCACGACGTCTGTGGGGTTCTGTCTGAAGTCGTCCCTCAGCACTGAGCCGGAGAAAAACAAACACACAAATAGATGTAAATGACTTAATGCATTTCTGTGACAGGACAAACGACGTTAGCGACGAGGCTCCGTACGCGGCGCGTCTCTGGAAATCACGTCTGATCAGATTTCAGACGTTTGTCTTTAGTGTGATGCCGCGTGAAGTTGGCGCGGTGAGCGCTAGCATAAAACTAATTGGACTTAATGGGACTCCCTGTAGAGAAGACAGAGCAGTATAAACAGAGGGAGAGGATGCCCTTGAGGTTCCTGTCACTCTCACACACACACACACACACACACACTCACACTCTCACACACGCACACACACGGTTGAATCACTACACTGTGTTCTCTAATCAGCTGATAATATAGTGTCATATCTTCACAGTGCAACAAAAACTCGAGTCGAGAGTCAGGGCTGAATTCTGGCTTCTGATTGGTCAAAAAGGTCTGACTGAATTTTTGTATGTTTTCTATAGTAACACTTTAAAAGGCACTGATGTTAGGAAGGAGTCGCTAGTGTCTCACACACACACACACACACACACACACACACACACACACAGATGCTTCTCCCTGCACTCTTATTTATCTGGATGCAGAATAGAAGACTACAGCAGTGAGCGAGCGCTGAGGGACGACGCTCTCAGAACTCCAGTGTGTGTGTGAGCCTCAGTGAGCGGAGGACAGATGGACAGATTTTGGCAGATGGAGGGATAAAGAATGGAAATCTCCGAGTCAAGTGTCAGTTTAGCATAAAATAAAAAAAATCTCCATCCTGACTCTCTGACTCTTCTGTGCTGCCGCCTCTGGAGACTGCAGCTTTGTGCTCCACACTGGAACACTGAGGTTTAAAAAAGATCTCGCTCACAAACATCTCTCTAGGCAAAAAACAAAAAAGATTTTATTTATTTGTTTATTTTTAAATCTACAAAGCGGCCATTTTGAATAAATATTGTACACAGTACTGAGAAATGGTGGAGAAAACAGGGGAGATATAAGTGCAACATTTTTACTCCCAAAAAATAAAATAAATAAATAAATAAATAAATAAATAACTCCCAGTCAACTGTTCCTCTCCAACACAGCTCTGAGGTTTTCTTTCTTTCTTTCTTTCTTTCTTTCTTTCTTTCTTTCTTTCTTTGTGTTTGTTTGTTTGTTTGTTTGTTTGTTTGTTTGTTTCTTTCTTTCTTTCTTCATTTTCTTTCTTTCTTTCTTTCTTTCTTTTTCTTCATTTTCTTTCTTCATTTCTTTCTCTCATTCTATCCTTTTCCATCTGTCTGTCTGTTTGTCTGTTTGTCTGTCTGCCTTTTCCTCTTCCATCCTCCTCACACTCCTCATCTCTCTTTCTCTCTGTCTGGAAGTCTTTCTCTGCCTCGGATCTGATGAATATTTATATTTTTCACTTTTCGCTCCACACTCGTTCCGCTGAGACTCAGCTCCGTCTGCGAGGCTTGGGGCGAAAAGTCTAGGCTTCTCTCACTTCTCTGTCTCTCTTCACCCTTCTCTCCTGCAGAGTTGTTATTTATTTATTCACTCATTTATTTATTTATTTGCTTTTTAGGCTGTTTTTTTTTCGGAGCAGGAGAAGCAAATTAACGGCTTTGCCCTTTTTCTTGGCGCCGTTTCAAAACCTGCGCTCGGAGCCGGAGGAAGCGAGTCGAGGCATGTGTGGAGGCGCATTCGATGGAAAGCTGATATGAGGGACATGTGCCAGGGGAAAACAGGCGACATATGTTACTCTGTGCTTTAGTCCTGCTTTACTCTGTGCTTTAGTCCTGCTTTACTCTGTGCTTTAGTCCTGCTTTACTCTGTGCTTTAGTCCTGCTTTACTCTGTGCTTTAGTCCTGCTTTACTCTGTGCTTTAGTCCTGCTTTACTCTGTGCTTTAGTCCTGCTTTACTCTGTGCTTTAGTCCTGCTTTACTCTGTGCTTTAGTCCTGCTTTACTCTTGCTTTAGTCCTGCTTTACTCTTGCTTTAGTCCTGCTTTACTCTGTGCTTTAGTCCTGCTTTACTCTTGCTTTAGTCCTGCTTTACTCTGTGCTTTAGTCCTGCTTTACTCTGTGCTTTAGTCCTGCTTTACTCTGTGCTTTAGTCCTGCTTTACTCTGTGCTTTAGTCCTGCTTTACTCTGTGATTTAGTCCTGCTTTACTCTGTGCTTTAGTCCTGCTTTACTCTTGCTTTAGTCCTGCTTTACTCTTGCTTTAGTCCTGCTTTACTCTGTGCTTTAGTCCTGCTTTACTCTTGCTTTAGTCCTGCTTTACTCTTGCTTTAGTCCTGCTTTACTCTTGCTTTAGTCCTGCTTTACTCTTGCTTTAGTCCTGCTTTACTCTGTGCTTTAGTCCTGCTTTACTCTTGCTTTAGTCCTGCTTTACTCTGTGCTTTAGTCCTGCTTTACTCTTGCTTTAGTCCTGCTTTACTCTTGCTTTAGTCCTGCTTTACTCTGTGCTTTAGTCCTGCTTTACTCTTGCTTTAGTCCTGCTTTACTCTGTGCTTTAATCCTGCTTTAGTCCTGCTTTACTCTTGCTTTAGTCCTGCTTTACTCTTGCTTTAGTCCTGCTTTACTCTGTGCTTTAGTCCTGCTTTACTCTGTGCTTTAGTCCTGCTTTACTCTTGCTTTAGTCCTGCTTTACTCTGTGCTTTAGTCCTGCTTTACTCTTGCTTTAGTCCTGCTTTACTCTGTGCTTTAGTCCTGCTTTACTCTTGCTTTAGTCCTGCTTTACTCTGTGCTTTAGTCCTGCTTTACTCTTGCTTTAGTCCTGCTTTACTCTGTGCTTTAGTCCTGCTTTACTCTGTGCTTTAGTCCTGCTTTACTCTGTGCTTTAGTCCTGCTTTACTCTTGCTTTAGTCCTGCTTTACTCTGTGCTTTAGTCCTGCTTTACTCTGTGCTTTAGTCCTGCTTTACTCTGTGCTTTAGTCCTGCTTTACTCTTGCTTTAGTCCTGCTTTACTCTGTGCTTTAGTCCTGCTTTACTCTTGCTTTAGTCCTGCTTTACTCTTGCTTTAGTCCTGCTTTACTCTGTGCTTTAGTCCTGCTTTACTCTGTGCTTTAGTCCTGCTTTACTCTGTGCTTTAGTCCTGCTTTACTCTGTGCTTTAGTCCTGCTTTACTCTGTGCTTTAGTCCTGCTTTACTCTGTGCTTTAGTCCTGCTTTACTCTGTGCTTTAGTCCTGCTTTACTCTGTGCTTTAGTCCTGCTTTACTCTGTGCTTTAGTCCTGCTTTACTCTGTGCTTTAGTCCTGCTTTACTCTTGCTTTAGTCCTGCTTTACTCTTGCTTTAGTCCTGCTTTACTCTGTGCTTTAGTCCTGCTTTACTCTTGCTTTAGTCCTGCTTTACTCTGTGCTTTAGTCCTGCTTTACTCTGTGCTTTAGTCCTGCTTTACTCTGTGCTTTAGTCCTGCTTTACTCTGTGCTTTAGTCCTGCTTTACTCTGTGCTTTAGTCCTGCTTTACTCTGTGCTTTAGTCCTGCTTTACTCTGTGCTTTAGTCCTGCTTTACTCTTGCTTTAGTCCTGCTTTAGTCCTGCTTTACTCTTGCTTTAGTCCTGCTTTACTCTTGCTTTAGTCCTGCTTTACTCTGTGCTTTAGTCCTGCTTTACTCTTGCTTTAGTCCTGCTTTACTCTTGCTTTAGTCCTGCTTTACTCTTGCTTTAGTCCTGCTTTACT
>NC_080726.1:3138204-3153204 GCF_019097595.1 Hemibagrus wyckioides
GACACACTGATTAAACACATCCCAAATGGATCCTTATTTATGCAGCCTAGAGACAGAAAGATATCGTAGCGTCTGTTTCTGAAGACCTCAAAAAGCTAAAAATGACCCAGAAATATTTCCCCCTCATTTACGAAAGTATAGAAAACGCCTCATGTCTTCTTCTTCTTCTTCTTTTTTTTAATCTCAAATAGATAGCCAAGCTGTTAAATGCTAGCAAACTAGCGTGAATTTGTCACAGTTCGACAAGTTCCACCATCAAATGATAAACAGATTGAAAAGAGTGCTTCTGCTTAACAAAGGAACATCTAGAAATGGTTGACATGGTAACGTTTTTTTTTCCCCGTATGAAGACATTTGGAATCTCCAGTGTCAGTGTTTTTTGTGGTTTCTTAGCAATGACAAGATAACAGGATATTACTTGTTTTTGCAGAACAAAGGTTAAAAGCAACTATAAACAGATACAAAATTATGATGTTCTAGCATAAAATTGTAATCATTGGCAAATTATTGTGGTTTATGGGGATACTTTGGGACATGGTGTTTCAGGAAAACTCCAGTAACTCCACTTGTCAGAATGTCATCCCTAAAGTTATTAGGCATCACATTACTATCCTTTCGCATACAATTTGCATATCAGCCTCCTGGTGGTCCAGCAGTAGGATCCCATGCTCTTATTGCCGTGGCCCGGGTTTGATTCCCGGGCAGTGAGCTAACCCAGCCACTGAAGAGTTAACTCTCAGTGCCGGTCCCAAGCCCGTATTAAATGGAAGGGTTGTGTCAGGAAGGGCATCCAGTGTAAAACCTATGCCAAATAAAAACATGTGGACCAAATGATCCGGTGTGGTGACCCCAAACAGGGAGCAGCTGAAACAGCAACAATAATTTGCCTATTAGGGCATGATAGGTTAAAATTTTTGCAGCATATTTTGTGACATCACAAACTGAAAAGCTCCTACATGCTGTAACTTAGCCAATTCTATCAAACCTGAATCCTAGTTTCAAGATGAACTAATCACATTATAGAATTCAGAGTTACTTTAAAGATGAAGAGAATTACACTGTACAAGTGTAATGTGTCTGGTTATGAGATCGTAATGAATGGGAGGAGTATGGGGACTGGGGAAGGAATGCTAATATTACGCTACGATAATACGGTGTGTGTTAACATTCATGTCTCAAAGTGAATGTGTGATCATCAAGCCAATCAACAGCCTCAGTTTACTGCCATCTTAAACAAACACATGTCCATTCAAAACCTGTTTACTGTCTGCCACTCTGTCGTTAGCTTAACGAGACCACTGCTAGCGGTAGATACCACACGCTGAGGCTCTGACCGGACCCCGGACTGCCGAAAATGAGCTGCAGCGCAACGCAGAGAACAACATAATTAACTCTTAATGAACCTCCTTCTTCCTGCTGCCATCATCGACACACACTTCCCAAATTCAATTTTCCCTAATCCTGCCTTTATGGTAATGTATAGCTCATTAAAATGTTAGTTACAGACTCATTAAAATACACTCAGAGACATAATGAATTCATTACTATGAAACCGACGAAAAAGAAAGAGGAGCTAGACGAGAAGGACACAGAAGAAGAAGAAAGCAAAGACAAGAAAGAGAGTGAGAATGAGAGAGGAAGACAGCTTTCCAATGACTTAATTTTGACTGGAATCTGCATATATTTGCATAATAAACCTGCATGCTGCGCAGCTAATTTTCAGCATAGCTCTATAATGAAGGCCCTTGCAATTAAGACTCTCTTCTCTGAAATAAATTTAGGACTCGTTCATAGCTCTTTGTAGGGTCTCACTTTGTGTCTTTGCATCTGTGTGTGAGTGTGTCTTTGATGCCTCGTTTGGTATACCTTTTAATTCTTTGGCCTAAATATGGTAGGCTTGGTAGGTGATAAATGTAGCTCCAAGGACGACCCAAAAAAAAGATATTGAAAATGTCAACTGTACGCTAAAGCAGCTTGCCCAGATTGCGCATTTTCAGCCTTTAAGTATTCTTCATCTAGTTCTCCAGCTTTACAACCCTGTGATTTGAAGGAGTCAAAGCAAGCAGCAGTAGAAATAAGACTTGCAAAAGCCGAGGTCTTCAAGAGACAATGCTTCAGTCTGTTTCTGCCTAATGAACGTAGCTCGTGAGCTCAGAAAACCTGGCGACTGAATGGAATCAAAAGCCTCATCTAATCATCCTACTCTGCTACTAACACGGTCGGCTTTTATCCCATACCTCAGCATCAAACAAACTTCTGACTGCATGCGAAATCCCGAGAATCAAGACAGAAGCTGGGGAAGATTGTGAGATCAAAGATGTGGATTGGTTGATCAGGTTGGGATTTTTCATTACCTTCCGTGAAACAGTGATGAAGGCAAACCTTTTGCAGGATTAAAAACGTTGCCGGCTGTGTAACTTTTCTTACTTTTGTGACTATGCCTTTGATATAGCACTCTAATTAGTTTGTCATGATGTGGATGACATGCTGCGATGGAAGAACCCTGAAGGAAATGTGCCCTTTGGCAAAATCAAAGTTTTTTTATCCATTAGTATCAAAAGGAATTTAGCCACTGTTGGCTTTTAGACTGTCAGGGTGAATACTAGCAGGAAGGCTTAGCAGACCTCAGGAAACTGGAGATCTGACAAAAAGGTGAGATTTGTTTCATGTGAATGGACTTTTTCCTAATCATCAAGGCCACCCAGTGGTGTATCTCTATCTCATTATCTCTTTTCCCCTCTTTCCAGTCCTGATATATCTGACATCTTAGCTCAGTTTAACATCCAGTTAATTGGCAAAAGAAAATCACAGAAAAGATCAGTTTCATGGTGCTTTTTTCAAAGTCTCTGGCATGTAAACCTTAGTGGACAGTCTCTGACATCTAAACCTTAGTGAACAGTCTTCTAAGTTCCCTCAAGTAAAAGAAAAAAAAAGGTTGATGCATGTCTTTAGATAAACCTTCAGTGCTCAGCAACAATGCCCCTGCTTCTGTAGTTCGGAATCATTTATACCTATAATCAGAAACACTGACTTGAATATTATGGTGGAAATGGTGATGAACTGGTACTAGAACCTGTACCTACTTGCTCATTTCTCTGTGTGTAATGGTTCTAACAAGTGACATTGTTACTAAGTAGTTTCACTGTACCAAGATTTACATCAGTAATGAGCAAGCCAAAGGCAACACCGGCACAAGAGAAGTTTGCAAAGGAGAGTTGATAGAAATTTTGAGAGGAACTAGATTCAAAAGAGTGAAAATGTTGAAAGAACGAGAAAGAAGCCTCTCAAATCCAAACCAACTCAAAATGCTGACCAGAGATTGTTTAGCTCTGCCTCACTGCAGGTTAGTCAGGATTCCTCTCAAAGTACATTTTGGTTCCTTTTAAGGTGAATCTTGATTCCTCTCAAAATAAGTACTGGTTCCTTTAAAGACAAGTGTTGGTTCCTTTCAAGGTGAACCTTTATTTCTTTCAAAGGATCTTGATTTCAATTAAAGTGAGTATTAGTTCGTTGGTGAATCTTGGGTCCTCTCAAGGTAAGTGTTGATTCCTCACAAGATGAGTCTTGATTCCTCACAACATAAGCTTCAGTTCCTCTCGAGGCAATTTTTGGTTCTTCTCACAGTGAGACTTGATTCCTATTAAGTCTTGAGTCTTGTTTTTTTTCAGTGGGGTCTTGGTTTCTCTCAAGGTAAGTCTTGATTGATCTCAAACTACATTGGTTCCTATTAGGGCAAGTCTTTGTTTCTGTCAAGATCAGTTTTGGCCTCGTTCATAAGAAGTGTTATTTCTCTCAAAGGTTTCTTTCTCAGCACTCTTGCCCTTGGTTCAAGCATTAACATCTCTAAACCTGCTTCAGGGTAATCAGCAATTTGTAATCAGTGTTAGAATAATAAAACGCTCATCTATTTCAGCTCAGTACCTGTCCACATTGTACACACACACACACACACACACACATTAATTGCTCTCATGCAGGGTGTTTTGGAGGAATCCACTGAAGCAGAAGTGATGTCTGATGACACAGGAACTGCTGGGTGTCACAGTGGCCAAATGCAGCTGTGAAGATGCTTTCTCTTCGTCCCTGAGTGTTCTTTAATCTCTTACACTCACAAAAAGATAAACTCAGTCAGCCTTCAGCACTCCAGTTTCCTGCTGCTTTGTATATTTTCTCCATTTTTGTACGATCATTTGTTTGTTTGTCACCTAACATATCTGCTTTTTGCCAGCTTTTTCTGCATGCGAAAGGGATGTAAGTGAAAGCTAAGCAGAGTGAATTCCTGTATGCCGCACTCCGCAGTGGGAATCTGATTCTGGACTCTTCCTGACGCAACCTTCTATTTTCTGCCTATGAACTGTGACATTGTGAGAATGACCTCGGGGAAGTACAGTAAGACGAGCCTCACCGCACTGCCCTGCCCAAGGGACTACAGCCCTGTTCGATAGCACTTATGCACCACAAAGACCCAGATCTCACTGCATACAAACACACAATCATAGTTTCATGCTTTGCTGCTGCTAATTGAACTGGATTGTGGCTTGTGGAAAAGGTGCCTCATCTCAAAGGCAACCATCTTTTAATTAAACTCTCTGTTGGAGGCAAAACATTAATGAACTGCCTTAGTGTGTAAATGTGCAAGTCTGGCCCCATCTAATTACATAGCTCTAGACTGTAGTCATGTTGCTAACTGTAACTATGAACAGGAACTTCAACAAATACTGTAACTCAAATTTGAGCTTTAAAATACAAGCATGTTAAAAAAAAGTGTGCTCTTTATTTACAATTTATGACTGGTTGCATTATGGGTGGAATTTTTTCTCAAATCATTCAGCAAGATTGAGGGGTCCAATTGGTGCCAGTGGCATTGGGGTGGAAACAAACTGGTAATAGTGAGTGGTAGAGGGCATGGGTGTCCAATCTTATCCAGAATGGGCCGGTGTGGGTGCAGGTTTTCATTCCAACCAAGCACAAGTCATACCTAAGTCTGCTGAAAGCCAAGATCAACTGATTAAACAGGTGGAATCTACTTGATTGGTACGAAAACCTGTACCCACACCAGCCCTTTGCGGATAAGATCAGACACCCCTGGTGGAGAGTGTGACTGATTTAGGAAGGGAGGAGTTGTGGTTGAGTTAGTCAATGTTGTTTGACTGGCTAGAGAGTAACCATGTGTGAGAATTGTGGTCTGACTGGTTATGTTGATATCAGGGGACATCGGGTACAGGAACTGTGGTCCAGTAAGTAAAAGGCAAAGTGGGTGTGAACTCTGGCTGGGTGGTCACAGCATCAGTAGCAAGGGCAGTAAATATGGTCCAATTGGTGACTGAGGTGCTGTGGATGAGAACTCTGGTCGAGATGGTCAGAGCATCAGGATCACGGGCAGTAAATATGGTCCGATTGGTGACTGAGGCATTGTGGGTGAGAACCCTGGTCCAGATGGTCACAGCATCAGTAGCAAGGGCAGTAAATATGGTCCAATTTGTGACTGAGGCACTGTGGATAAGAACTCTGGTCAAGATGGTCAGAGCATCAGGATCAAGGGCAGTAAATATGGTCCGATTGGTGACTGAGGCATTGTGGGTGAGAACCCTGGTCAAGATGGTCAGAGCATCAGGATCAAGGGCAGTAAATATGGTCCAATTGCAGACTGAGGCATTGAGGGTGAGAATTCTGGTCGAGAGGGTAACAGCATCAGTATCAAGGGTGGTAAATATGGTCCAGTTGGAGACTGAGGCATTGTGGGTGAGAACCCTGGTCCAGAAGGCCACAGCAGTAGTAAGGGCAGAAAATATGGTCCAGTTGGTGACTGAAGCATTGTGGGTTAAAATTGTGGTACTTTTTGTCATAGTGATATCAAGGGCAGTAAATATGGTCCAACTGGCGTGGGTCAGGACTTGTAAGAACAGTGCTAATGAGAGCTAGATATCTTTATCTAAGCAAACAACTTTTATTCCCTTGCATCCACTAACAACTCTGAGCCCTTGCAGCCTTCCTACCTCTGCTTGTAATATCAACCCCGAGACAAATTCTGCTGACATTACCTTTAGAGAGGGTTGCAAACACACCAGTCTACACAGATAGGCTTTAAGATCAGCCTCATACCCTCCCTCCACAGTACTTGAGCTGTCAAAGTGACCAAAATGCATATCCCTAATAGCAACTTTATTGATCCCGAAAGATCTTGAGGTCAAGCGTGAAAGTGCGGGCTGTACACCATCTAATCTCTTGCACAGAAAACACAAATGCAAATTCAGCAGCCTGTGCACCGTCAGCTTTCATTAAACGACCAATCAAGGCGTGTTTTTCACACTTGCACAAACATCACTTCGCGCCCACGCTCGGCTCTTTGCTGGGTTTAATAGCAGGAAGTTTACATATCCTTGCACATGGGACTCTTCAAGTCATTGCTATGTGCTTATGAGCTGCATAATCAGATAATGTGTGCTAGGCAGGTTCCCTGAATCATCATTTCCCTTGTCTTTCCCTTTTACTTTCTTTCTCATTGGTTATTCTCATGGTCATATTGACACATAACATACAATTAGCATGTTACACTTTAGAGGTCAACCAAACATCACTGTAAAAAGTCAGTGATGGGGATGAGGATACTGCAGGCAGGCTTTAGATAGATTTATTTTTATTTCAACACACTTTTATCTTGGCCAAATAAAATTGTTTTTGGTTCAATCATGGACCAGGTCACTGGCAGCTCACCTGAATCAGCACTGGCCATAAACCCTCACAGAAAAACAAACAGCCTATAAATACACATCCTCATTAAGCACACATAGCTGCACCCATTCATTCAGTACCTCACTCGTTCACCGTTACTTCTCCCTTCGAGAAAATCTAACCTGAAACCTAACCTGTTACACATGAAAACGTGCAGAGATTTCAAGAAACGCAAAGGATATGCGAACTGGAACTGGAACAGGAACTCTAAAGGTTCCGACTACTGCAGGGCAGGAAAGAAAATCAGCCCTGTGTCTCGAGGTAAAAAAAAAGGGTGGTTGTAGAAAAGATGATGGAAAAGAGAGAATGAATAAAAAAATAAAAAGAGAGAGAGAGAAAGAGAGCGAGAGAGAGAGAGATGAAGGATGGAAGCAGAGCTAACAGGGCCGGGTGTTAAATCAGCGTCAGCTCTCGGCGCTCATGCCGACATTAAAAATGATTTATTGATGGTTTTATGGATCTTAACAGGCGAGGAAGAGTAAAAATTAAACCTGATACGTCAATGACCTTTCCAGCAGGCTGCACCATGCAGAGATGGAAAGAGATCCCACTTTCTCCCCTCTAGTGTGTGTGTGTGTGTGTGTGTGTGTAAGAGAGTGAGAGAGAGAGAGAGAGAGAGAGAGAGAGATAAAAGAGTGAGAAAAGGGAATGTGATATGTGAATATTGTATGCACTCATTTGCAAACATTCCAATAAGGCAGATTGTGCGTGTGTGTGTGTGAAAGAGAAAAAAGATTTCTGTGCCTATCGAGTTAAATACTCTGAATAATTTCAGCGGCATCTCTGCATGCTCAGCATCTCTAGAGCTCTCTCTCACACAGAGACACACACACACAAACAGAAGCAGTGGGTGGCTTTTCTAACCTTATTGGAACTAGAATACAAAGGCAACCTACGAACAAAGTGAAATAAAATCCAAGCAATTTGTAGGAAAAACAGACGAACCAGACGGTTCATGTGAGGAGTACAAACAATAGTCTTAAAGCAATCAGTCAAAATGCAAATGCTAAACTCAGCAAATGCATGGCATTAAAGAGAAAACAACACAGACAGACATAATTACGTGATGGTATTGGTCTAGCGTGAATACATTTAGGCAGTTCAATCCACCAGACTGGCATTCTGGATCAGAATTCTGGATCGGATCACCAAGCATTGTTTAACTCTTACACTGCAGCAACTGGACTGGAACCCACACTTAGTAAAGCGTGGCCAAGTACTGAAGTAGCCAAAATTTCATTGGTTACTCTATAGGCCAACATCTAAAGAGTGGAATGAATTGTTGGTTGATTAAAGCACAGAGTCCTGTCACATTTAGGACTGGAAAAAGAGTATAGATGCATGTGCATGTTGGAATTAATCTTTATAAGGAATAAGGATTAGTTCCACATTTGTTCTACCAAATTTGGTCACCTACAGTAGGCAACTGTCTTAAAAGGTTCCTCTGAGATATTAGCAGCCATTTAACGGTATCTTTTTTGTATACTGCACATGCATGTCACTTTGCTTGACAGGGGATTGAGTCCCGGTATGCCCCTCCCACCCAGACAGCATGGCCAGTTTAACTTACTTCGTTACCGGCCTCAGATAGCTGTGGCATCATGAGGATTTAAATATGCGATCTATAGTGTTTTATCACTCGGTTGCTAAGAAGTTAGGGCTAGCGCTCAGGGTCAGCCATGATACAGCATTCCTAGTGTAGAGAGGATTAAAGGCCTTGTTCAAGGGCCCAATAGTGGCAGCTTGCAGTGCTGGGGCTTAAACCTCTGACTTTCCAATCAACAAGCCATAGCCTTAATCATGTCTTCTGAGGGTTAACATACTGTAACACACATTCATTGCAGATGGCATGGTGGTGCAGTGGTGTCTATATATGGACTCCACCAGTTTCCTCTCTGGTAGGTGGCTTGGCTACTTAAAGTTATTCCAAGGATAATCTCCAGATCTACCACAAGACTGACCAGGATAAAGTGCTTGCTAAAGAGTGACGACTGAATAAATGAGTGTGTGCTCATGTAATTTTGGATGCTCAATTAAATAATTTTAGAAGTTAAAGTGTGACAAATCCAATTAGATCATGATCAGGCCAGGTTACTGATACTCAATAACTTCCAATTAGCAATGATGACACACTTAAACAACTTTCATGCACATCTGTTACCTAAAGTACCAGAACAAGGATACCTTTCCATCCAATCTGACTTTCTGAGTTGCACTTGAACTCCTGCTGCAACCCAATTCCTTAATTTCATTACCGGCCTGCAGAAAGTAATTGTGTTTGTGCTGGTTGTAATCAGCTTATTGCTGGATCTGGTCTTGCACCGTGGACCGGGCCAAGCTCACCCAAACTGAACCGAGCGGATGGAGAATTCTAATGGATCTCACTGGGCTCTTTCTCTCTCCTCCATTCCCTTGCCCATATATTTAATACACACATACACTTTCTCTCTCTCTTCTGTCTCATAATGGATGAACTGCATCAATACTTGGCCATCACAGCAGTTCTTTTTCCATGTGGCTCGATATCAGGGGCAGCTCTTTGTTTGGTTAATCATTCCGAATGAAGCCCAAAGTTAATGAGGTTACTTCTGATCTCTTTGATTTCATCCACTTCTTAAAGCTCTATCGACCGAATGCTCGAGGACGATGAGCGAAAGTCAAATCTAAAGCATGTCCTACATCACCAAAACAATTGAGAACCGTGGAACAAGCCAGGCCACATGCACCTGTACCATCTAAATCAGTGCTGGTTCATTTCCTATTTTGTTCTATTTGATCTAATTTGGGTTCTGTTTTTGGAATGTTCGCAGTTCCAGAATTCAGGATTTGAGATCCTGACTTTGGGTTAACATCTGTTCGAAGTTTAATGTGTCGTGCCTGAGTCCTTGTAGGTTTTCACCAGGTTCTCCAGTTTCCACTCTCTTCCTATAAAACTTGGTGGTAGGTGGACTAGCGACTCCAAATTGGCCCTAGGTGTGAATGAGTGCCGTGTGCAGAAAGGCTGGAGCAGGAAACTCACCAAATTCACTACAATCCTGGAAAATCATGGGAAACAACAGCTGAAACTCCATGCATATTCTTGGGTTCTTTATAGGTTCTTCCAATAGGTAAATACCTAAAACTGGAAATTTAAATTTTTTAAAAGTATAACATGATATATTCCATTCTACCGATATTTGATCATAAAGATTTTCAGATTAAAAGAAGATTTTGTGTCTTTTTATGGTATGTACATATGGTCAAGGACTACACTGAGTAGTCAACAGTGATTCTTACTCTGATAAGCAAAACTGGTTCTGATGTGTAAACTGAGAAAAGCTATTTGTGTGTGTCCGTGTGTTCTTCAGTGTTAGATTAAATTTCTGAATTCACGCGAGGCTCAACTTCATCTCATATGTGAAGGTCAGGTCAAGAATGTACATCAGCCTTACAGCCTGATAGAACAATTCCGCCACAAATGCCCCAATCATCCAGTTTCCTGATGAGAGTCCATTACTATCCCTCCATATTTTTCATTATTTCATTTCCATCTGCCTGTAATGACCTCAAATACTGGAGCTGACGCTGCAAAAAAGCGATGCTAAACGACTAGCTCATTACAAAAGACGAATTCACCCATATGTGGGCAACAATCCGTGACACAATGTATACACGACGGGTTTGGAAATGCGTGAGTGAAATCAAAATGTAAATGCAAATGAAACAGAATGAAATCGACATAGGAAACTGTTACATATATTTGACTGATTATCTGAGAAGGTCTTGAGAAAGCTCTCAACAGATTCCAGGACTGTTACGCTGTAATGTTCAAAGATAACCTTTCTACAACATTAATTTAAATGTTCTACACAAATACCTACACCAAGGATTATTCCTATCAGAAAGGGTTCAATGTAGAACCATTTTAAAACTCTACTGACCCTTACTTATCCAATGAACCCCTAAAGAACCTTAAGGATTCTTCTTAGCATGGAACCACTAATTAATCAATGAATTGAGTAAGTGTGCTGTCAAGAAAATGAACAATTACCTATCTCGGTACTTGATGCACTCTTTAGTCAAGGGTTCTTGATGAGTTCATTGTAGGGTTCATTGTAATCTTCAGGATTTTAAGTCTCAGGAAAAGGTTTTACTTGGCTTCAAACTCGGTTCCCCAATAAGCCCTTAAGGAACCTCTGAAGAACCTTTGAAGGACAAATGCCAATTATTTTTCTCCTACTAGAAGAAAAAACCTGTCAGGAGTTTCAAATCTGTGCTGGTCTTGGTAGATGGAACAAAGAATAGAAGGGTTCCTGAAGAATTTATTGGATAAATGAGAGCCTCATAAAATCATTCTTCATGGCATGGAATCGTATAATGATTCAATAAACCAATAAGAAAACCTTGAGAAAAACATTTCTTTAAATGTGTATGCATTAATAGGGTGTGAATGTGATGCAGGCAAATTGTAATTTGTGATTATTTTCTTTGTAATACCTAGAACCTGTCAAGAGTTTCAAATTGGTGCATGGTGCAATCTTGGTAAATGGAACACTCTAAGATTATAATCGTTCCTGAAGGGTTGCTGAAGAATTTATTGAATAATTAAGGATCCATAGCATCATAAAATCATTCTTCGTGGCTTGGGTCCCTTTAATTATACAGTGACATTATAAAGAACCCTTGAAGAACCCTAGTTTCTAAGATCACATGTATTAAATGAGTATGTGGTAAATGTAGTAAATTTACTTGGTACCCTCTTAGATCAAAGGGTTCTTGAAGAGTTTGGTAGATAATTGAAGCTTATTCTCCTAAAAGAGTTTTAATCAACTTAGAACCCATAATTATCCTCTGACCCTCTAAAAAATCTACAATAATTCATACTGATAAGGGTTCTTCAATTTTTTTTTAAATAATACATAGTACAATTGAGGGTTCTTACCCTTTTAAAAAAGGTTCTACTTGACTTCGGACCCATAATTATCCAACATCCCTTTAAAAACTCTTCAATAATCCATACTGATGAGGGTTCTTTAAGATATTTTTCATAATACTGTGAATAATTGAGGGTTCCTAGCCTCTTTAAAAGGTTCTGCTTGACTTATAACCCAGAATTATCCAATGACCATTTAAAAAATCTTCAAGAATTAATTTTCAAAGGTTTCACCAAGAGTTCTTTAATGGTTGATTGAATAATTGAGGGTTCTGAGCACCCTAAAAGGGTTCTACTTGACTTAGAACACATAATCAATCAATGACTTTTTAAAACCCTTCAAGAATCCACTTTTCTAAGGGTTCTTGAAGAGATCTTTATTGGTTCAGTGGATAATTGTGAAAAAAGTGAAAAAAGTTGTCTTGAAAGCCTTTTGATTAAGGAAGTAGTGTTGTAGGGTTCTCAATAGAGTTTTAAGGGTTCTACATTACCTAACATCGCTTGCTATGACTTTATCATCAGTTTCTCTGTTAGCCTATTAGGTTGTAGCGTTTGACCCTATCATCTGGGATTCATAAAGTGTTACCTCTTATCTTTTATTTGTAGACAGAAGCGCAAAAAAACAACAGAAGATTGGTCTTCCTGAAGCATTTCCACCCTGAGCAGGTCCGGTGGGGGATAAGATAAGGCCGGAACACGGGGGAAAGGAGCGTTAGAGCAGCAGTATGAGACTAGTCACCGGTTCCCCTGGCTAATGAATCTCTATTGGTGGACGGCAGGCTGCTGTAAAACCCAATTAGTGTCAGTGTGCTTTCTGCTGCTTCCCTGAAAGCGAGATAACCCTTAGCACAGAGCTGCCCAGGCACCCATGCCTCCACTCGGCCTCGGGAGCTCAAGTCAACATTACTTCAGGAGCTGAAGTCTGAATCGAAAGCCGTTTTTTCCCGCTCGGCAGACTGGCAGTCTAGCCACGGCCAATTTCAAACATGGAAATCTGGGAGAGATGGGCACCTTGTCTAGGAGGCGGATAATTAAATTGAGTGTATAAAAAAAACGGATTTTCTTTTGTGGGCGTCAGCATAATGTGCGCCTTTCCTCCCGTCTATTTCATGCTTGAAGCAGATCCTCGCCGAAGCAGAGGCTGGCGGTGTCACCCAGGCGTCTCGCGCTCTCATCCCTGCCTTCAAACGCTTCCATCTTCCACGGGAAGATGAAAGTGCTGAACCGGATTGGAGGCACATCTTCCTACTTTCTTCTGCTTCCTGCTCTCTCTCTCTCTCTCTCTCTCTCTCTCTCTCTCTATCTTTCTGTATTTGCTTAATCCGTCACATGGGATAAATTTAAGAAATGCCAGGTGAAATGCAAGGTGGTTCTGAAGGTGCATACAGAAAGCGCTGAATCTACAACATATAAGTTCACACACACACACATTGTACACACACACACGAATCTCAGCACACAGCAAAAAAAAAGTTTTTTTTTTTAGTTTTTTTACTTAATATCACAAAATAATTACAATTTCATTTTACTAAAAAATATTTGTACTTTTTATCTACTTATAGCTACATTTAATGTTTTGGAACATACATGTAATAAGTAAGAACAACAACAAATGATGTCATATTACTGAGAGAAACGTGAAGTCTAAACTCCTCAAACTTAACGTCAAAGCTTTATCTCCTTCCATTAGAAAGCACTGACACTGGAGACTCCTTCCATAAATGTTAAATAAACATCTCCTTACAGAAAACTTCACCGTGTCAGTGACCACACGTGTTTAATCAGTTGATGAGGAGAACTTCCGCTGTATGTAAGTCGTTACTATAGAAACGATTGCACAAGCTAATCAACATCTACCGACCATTTGCTGCAACAAAAAACAAAACAAAACCATAACACAACCAGAAATGTAAAAAAGAACAAAATTGACGCAGAATGCCTTTTTCTTTCTTCCCCTAGGGAGAATTGTAAAGCCCAATAATAGCCAAGGAGTGGACGACGAGCTCCATTGTGTGATGGGAAAATAAGTCATTTTTTCCCCCACAATGCCATTTCCTCCAAAAAACCATTTCCTTGCATTTGCAAGGCTGTCTAATGTCTTGAATGACTGCTCTCTGAGAGGAGGCAGAGATTAGGTTTGATTTTTCATAACAGCCACTTGACTGCAGGAGAAGCGGAACCAACAGCAAGAAATCCATCTTCTCAGACGAAGGGTGAAGGGAGGCTTTCTCTAAAATTTGGAGATTGCCTCTAGCGGCGTCTGACTCTTTTACATTGCCTCGGTCGTCTAAATAAAAATGTACCATGGCTACCGGCGTCTCCGTCCATCGATCCGACGAAGCTGTGTGATTAATCAGTCCTCAAATGTCAGCATTATGACTCCATTTAGGCAACAAAACCCAAGGAACCACATCATCATCATCATCATCATCACAGCTGAAATTCTGACCTCTATACGTTTTTTTATTGTAAATAATTCAGGCTGTTGAATAATTCAGCCATAAAGCCCTGGTATTAGAGGTACACATGAAGGCAGGATAGTGATGACACCTCGGAGCTGGAAGAGTGAAACGAGACGGAGGTTGAGGAACCCGTGACCTCGCTTTGAGGAATCCCTGACACCTCTCCGATTAGTATTCCCAGCAGGGGCAGGCATGGAGGCAGGTAATTGTGACATGTTTTACATCAACATTGCCCCGCGAGAGGCTGAGAGGCAAGCCGAGCACGCTCAGATGAAGAGAACGAGGGTGATGGCCTGTCAGCTCAAAAGAGGTCCCGTGTCAAAGCCGCCTCCTGTCTCCTGACTCCTGACTCTAACACAAAGCCATTACACGGGCTAGTTCCGGCGCCGAGCCGAGACGCTCCAATCCGAACGTTAAAACCAGCTTAAAGGCAGAATTTACATCAATAAATACACTGATATTCCATATAATGATGAATTTTAACCAGTTATCAATTCAATGCTAATAATTATTATTATTTTTTAAATTTTGCAAGTGTATTTTAAACAAATAGCGGTCTTATTAATTATCCTCAAGAGAATCTGATTCACACTCAGTGCTTTTTCATTTCACTTTCTGCTTTCTGTCATTTTTTTAAATAAGATTTTCTGGTCATTTCTCTTCCACTCATAGCCTTTTTCTCGTAGCGATCATCAGCGAGTGGTCAGTTCAGATGACTCAGATCCTCCAGGAACTAGAGATTTTTGAGATGATCACAAACTCAAGCAAATTCTGCAATATTTTCGAAATAGTGCAAATTGTCCAAAGATTTTGTTCCGAGGCATGTCCGTAGAAGTCATAACACGCATGTAGACAAAGCTTAAATAAAGAAAAAGAAAATAAAGCACAAAAAAC
>NC_080726.1:3158204-3160704 GCF_019097595.1 Hemibagrus wyckioides
CTTCCCAACATGTGCTTATCAGGACACACTGACAAACCGACAGAGACGCAGAGAGACAAAGGGACGCCCGGGTCAGCCATAATGGACGTCAATTAGCAGCACTTAAGCGCTAGAGTCGAGGCAGAGCGGCAGCGACGAGGGCGGAGGGCAATAAAGGCAAACAAGAGTCGGAAAGAAAGCACACAAAGCAGCCACCATCGAGCTGAACACACAATTCCATGTCCACATGCTGGACAGTCCTAAAAGCTCTGATCCTTCACAGCGTCAACAAAGACGTCGGGTCATTAGCGAGGACTGAAAGCGCGGCAACATGACGAGGGACGAGTCAGACTGACACACGACAGCTCCATTCATCTCCCTGATCGAGACTTCTGTTAACTCAGAGCTCAATTTATTCTCATTACGTTCACTCTGTTCTCTCATTCTCACACACTCAATCAGGACGCTGCTGACAAGATAATAAAACATCCTTTATTTATCAAAACATACACTCTCTTACTGTAATGAGAACACGAGTGAATCCCGGAGAGATGAAGGAAGACAGACAGAGAGAAAGAAAGAAAGAAAGAAAGAAAGAAAGAAAAAGAAAGAAAGAAAGAAAGAAAGAAAGAAAGAAAGAAAGAAAGAAAGAAAGAAAGAAAAAATAAAGAAAGAAAGACAAACAGACAGGCAGATAAGAAAGAAAGAAAGAAAGAAAGAAAGAAAGAAAGAAAGAAAGAAAGAAAGAAAGAAAGAAAAATAAAGAAAGAAAGACAAACAGACAGGCAGATAAGAAAGAAAGAAAGAAAGAAAGAAAGAAAGAAAGAAAGAAAGAAAGAAAGACAAACAGACAGGCAGATAAGAAAGAAAGCAAGAAAGAAAGAAAGAAAGAAAGAAAGAAAGAAAGAAAGAATAAATAAATAAAGAAAGAAAGACAAACAGACAGGCAGATAAGAAAGAAAGCAAGAAAGCAAGAAAGCAAGAAAGAAAGAAAGAAAGAAAGAAAGAAAGAAAAAATAAATAAATAAAGAAAGAAAGACAAACAGACAGGCAGATAAGAAAGAAAGAAAGAAAGAAAGAAAGAAAGAAAGAAAGAAAGAAAGAAAGAAAGAAAGAAAGAAAGAAAGAAAAATAAAGAAAGAAAGACAAACAGACAGGCAGATAAGAAAGAAAGAAAAAAAGAAAGAAAAAAAGGAAGAAAAAATAAGGAAAGAAAGAAAAAAAGAAAGAAAGAAAGAAAGAAAGAAAGAAAGAAAGAAAGAAAGAAAGAAAGAAAGAAAGACAAACAGACAGGCAGATAAGAAAGAAAGCAAGAAAGAAAGAAAGAAAGAAAGAAAGAAAGAAAGAAAGAAAGAAAGAAAGAAAGAATAAATAAATAAAGAAAGAAAGACAAACAGACAGGCAGATAAGAAAGAAAGCAAGAAAGCAAGAAAGCAAGAAAGAAAGAAAGAAAGAAAGAAAGAAAGAAAGAAAGAAAAAATAAATAAATAAAGAAAGAAAGACAAACAGACAGGCAGATAAAAAAGAAAGAAAGAAAGAAAGAAAGAAAGAAAGAAAGAAAGAAAGAAAGAAAGAAAGAAAGAAAGAAAGAAAGAAAGAAAGAAAGAAAGAAAAAATAAATAAATAAAGAAAGAAAGACAAACAGACAGGCAGATAAGAAAGAAAGAAAGAAAGAAAGAAAGAAAGAAAGAAAGAAAGAAAGAAAGAAAGAAAGAAAGAATACAAAAACTTTCTGCTATTACTATTACAAAACAACATATAAATAAATATGAAGGAAATAACAAAGGAACAAAAACATAAATAAATAAATAAATAAATAAATAAATAAATAAATAAATAAATAAACAAAAACAAACAGGCAGAAAAACAAAACAAATAAATAATTAAATCCTTACTGCTGCATCATTTATTTATTAACCCTCACTACTACTAAACCTGATAAAAACAAAAAGGAAAATAATAATTTTAAAATTAAACAATACAATATGTAAAAAATACTATTACTACTACTATTAAAAAATATTATTATGTAAACAATCATTGATTCTAAAATAAATCTAATGCTCTATTTCATTTCATTATTCTCTTTTCATTCATTATTCTTTAAAACAGAGAAAAATCTCAGTGTTCTGGTACACTGTCACTGTCTGATCAAAACAAACAGTACTGAAATAAATCAGCTTTCTGCTGCCTGAGGAACAAAAACAGAGCTGAGTAAATGTCATACATGGAGAATTTTTATTTTATTTTAATATATATTTTTAATTATGCATCAAAATTTGAATTCAAGCTAAAAACAAACAAACAAAAAATAAGATATACGAACCCTAACCCTGGATTCACTAACCCTAATATGCCCTAATCCTAGATCAACCCTAGATATGCTAACCCTACCCCTAGGTATACCCTAATCCTAGATCAACCCTAGATATGCTAACCCTACCCCTAGGTATACCCTAATCCTAGATCAACCCTAGATATGCTAACCCTAACCCTAGATCAACCCTAAGCCTAGATCAAC